>NW_021319890.1:19949-136476 GCF_001605985.2 Dendrobium catenatum | reverse complement strand
TAATTTTGTAAATTATAATTAATTAAAAATAATAATTATAATTAATTAAAATAAATTATAACTAATATATTTTTTTTTATATATTTATTTTTTTGCACGGCAGACTGACGGGATTTGGCCGGAGAAGACTACGAATAGGAGAAAGTTACCTTCTCAGGCGGCGAGCTCCCGTTGTTGATCCGACCAAAATGTCGTGGCTTCCAATCCGACAGCAAGGGAATGACGTCGAGGGAGCAAAGTCGACCAGCCACAAAGGAGCCTTCACAGCCGCGAGCTCCTGCTTCTTGCGTCTGATCAAAATGTCTGACTTCCGATCCAGCTGGAAAGGAAAGTCGTTGAAGGGAGCGGAGTCGAACAGCCACTGGGGAGTCGGGGAAGGGCCGCACGAAGGGTAGAAAGTTAACTTCACGGCCGAGCGAGCTCTTGTTCTCACTCCCGATCAAAATGTCGTACCTTCCGGTCCGACTAGGAAAAGTCGGCAAAGGAGCGCAGTCGAACAGCCACGGGAGGGCCGGAGAATGTAGCGCCCAAGGGAGAAAGGTAACTTCACAGCCCGCGAGCTCCCGTTCCGCTTCCGATCAAACTGTGCAGCTTCGATCCGTCCAGGAAGAAGAGAGAGCAGGAGATGTCGGGGAAGAGCGAAAGAGAGCGGGATCGGGAGAGAATCAGAGCGGAGCCGTTGAACGAGGCCTTCGGCCTCATTTTCTTTAACTTTTTTAACGACATGAATGCGTCGTGGGAGAGGGGACGTCGAGACGTGCTAACGACGTGCGAGGTATGGCGCCGAGATTTGATTTTTATATATTTTTTTTTATCTGTTTTTACGGGTCAACACTAAACCTCAGGTAGTTAGACTTATCTAATGATTAGTTTTAATCTAAAGTTTTCTCTCATGACTAGGAGGGGTAATTAATCATATGGCGCCTATGAGAAATCTAGAACAAAATTTGAAGTCCTCGCAAAATAAGATCGAAATCCCTTGGTAGTATCTTATCTTTAATGTCTTCTGAAAATTTTTCTCGGAACATCATCCATTAAAATTCTCCTTATATGAAAAAGTCGCGGAGAGGCCAGGGTATGAATTTTCAGAGCACACCATATTCATAAAATCCTTTAGCAACCCTTATATAGGAGAATGATCTTATGCGTCTTGAAAATAAAAATAGCAAAATATAGAAGAAAAAACAAATTTGGGGTTGATTTTTTATTACTCCTAATAACAAAATATACAAGTGATATGCTAAAAGAGGTAGATCAGCTCTCCCACAAATCCTAGACATCGCTAGGAACAAAGCCTAAGAAAACTACAACAAATATAAATCACCTCCTCAAAATAAAACAACCTAATTACCCTTATATAAATCCTCATATTTTCCTTCCAAATTTGAATTCAAATCAACTCTCTTTTCCTTAATAAAACCTTCATAATTCCCTCTCAAATTTGAATTTAAATCCGCTCTCTTTTCTTAAATAAAGCATTCCTAATTCCCTCCCAAATTTGAATTCAAATGAGTCATCTTTTCTTAAATAAACCTTTCCTAATTGTATCCCCAATCTAAATTCAAATTAGCCATCTTTCCCTAAATAAAATTTCATAATTATTTCTCCAATGATTTCTCCTCCTTATATAGTGAATATTAACTCTCATGGGCCCCACAAGGCGGGCCCCTCTGGTGTATCAATACTTCCCCAAAAAAACATCTTGTCCTCAAGGTGGAAGGATGGGAACTGTTTCCTGGTTAGCTTGTAAGGTTCTCATGTGGTTACATACTCTGACAAATCCTTCCACTTGATAAGTACCTTTTGGACAATAAACCCAAGATGCTGAGAATGAATTGGCACCTTTTTGTCAAGGGGAACAAAATGTACGAAATTATGCATAACAGACTCGGTTGGGACATCATCTCGATGGAAGTTGTGAAAGAGCTCTCTAGTATCTTTGGACTGCATAAAAGTTATGAACTATCTAGGTAGTTAAGCAATTGTTGGGATTCCAAGATTTAGATGGACCTTGGTAGTCAGTTCCAGCAAAACCATGAAGGCCTTTCCTTGGCATATAATCACGCCCTGGGAGTAAACTACGCCATAAGCAGCATTTGACCCTTGAGAATAGTTGAGATCATCAAAATTCCGCCTTATAGTTCCTAAAATTGAAGCTGATTATGGTGTGTCATACTGAGAACTACCAAGAATGGGTAAAACATGTGGATCTATATCCATTATTCCACCATAAAACCTAAATTCTTGAGAATCGGGATGAATAGGTGCATTTCTTGCTGCAAGATATTTAGCTTACTTCACATCAAGACTAGGATGTGGTGACCCTAAGATTACCACCCTAGGATCGCGATCGCCCCAATAGTTTTTTCCTCCTATAGTGTAATGGTTGTCGTGATTCTTTCATGATTTTCACGTGTATCAAGAGTGGGAATCCCACATTTCTTCCCTCCACCTCACATGACTTGATCCCCGTGGTTCTTGCTTGTCCCCTTCCTTCTCCGGTCATCCACTCCCCTTTCCCAAAAGACCTATATAGTTGGCCACCCCGTAACCTTCACCACAAATCCCCTTCCTTGCTATCCCCCCATCTAGAAGCTCTGATTCTCTCCTTATCGGAGCCATAAAAGGTGGCTCTTGATGAAAGAAATTCTCTTCATCGAACTTCTCATGTCTGATATCCTTTCCCTTAGATTTTGCCAAGAGAATCTCGGTCAAATCTTGGATGGTAATTGGAACCGCTTGTAGGGTTTTGGATCGCATCTCCATGAGTTTTCTCATCATCTTCTCCAAAATTTCCTTTCCCTTTGGTTCAACCCTAGGAATCGCCGGTGATGCTTTAGACTGCATGTCGATCATTTTCTTCATCATATCTTCCAAGTTTTCAAAGTGGCTATCTATGGATGAGAGCCTTTCTTCCATAGTTGTAACCTTCCCTTCGATGGTTAGAACTTTTCCTTCATCCGGGATTTGGTTTGCTCCAATTTGCCTTCCAACGCATCCACCTTCTTTGTTGTCATCTCTCCAAAATCTCGCTCTGATACCAATTTGATGCTTCTTGAAAGCAAAAACAGCAAAATATAGAAGAAGAAATGCAGGAACACAAATATAGGTGTTGATTTTTTATTACTCCAACTGATAACAAAAGATACGAGTGAACTGCTATTAGAGATGTAGATCAACACTCCCACAAAACCTAGGTGCCGCTAGGAGCTAACTCCTAAAAAAACTACATTAAAAATAAATCATCTCCTCAAAATAAAACAACCTAATTACCCTTAAATAAACCCTCATATTTTCCTCTCAAATCTGATGGCATTCCTTCTTTTAAAATTAATATTTTGACCTTTATAAAATAGTGATTTGTATTTTGTTTATATAGATGCTTAACTTGTTGTAGAGTTGAAGTACTTTGCCCATAAAAAAAAATTTCTCTGTATGCTTTATGTGAAGTCAGTTATGACTGTTCATGTTCCCTTTATTGTCTACAGTTTATAATTTTTTGTGTTCTTTCAAACTACATTTAGAAGAAGCTCAAGAACAAATTTACTAAATTTTAATGTTCAAGATGCATGTTACTTAGTAAACTTTTCTTTAATTACGGTTTGTTCATTTGGTGCTTGATCCAGTCTTGTATACGCTACTTGATGTCATCTTGTTCTTATGATTATATGACAGTTGATTGGCTTATTTTTCCTACCAGTGTGTGACTGCCATGGGTTTTGAACTTACACGAGTGACCTTGGTTAACATCGCAGGAGAGGTAGAGCCTTTTTTCTTTTATTAGTGATACATTTCTTTTTTTAATTGTCTGTCAAATTATTTTTATTGAATTTATCGCAGGCTATGATTTATAAGTTTCTTGTTGTTTTATTTTATACGATATTTCCATACTAGCAAGTTATCTTTGTTGTTTGTTTCTTTATGAATAATTTATGCATCCTAGGTGTTAAGACATTCCCTTATCCAATTAAGGCATGGATGAATATTTCATGGCAATTCGATTTATAAACTATTTCTTCCTGTTTAACGCTATTTATAATGTCAATAAGTATGCTATTAAATATTCTAAGTACAATAGTACTGCAAGCCATCTCTCTTGATTTTAACTGAAGGACATCGATTGGATTTCTGCCTATTTTGTAGGAATTATGGCGTTATATGCGGCAAGAGGAGGTACCTTTTGGCATATGAGACACTTTTGGAAAATTAGGAGCACATGTTTGCGCCCAATTTTCTTGTAGCATATTGTGAAAAGTGGGTTGAGAATATACCAGGAGGTCCAGGCCTGCCTTATATAGTGTCAGCAAGATGAGGGTGCACTACTGTAGTGGTTGGTGATAAACCCATTTGATTGACAATTAAACTAGTTACTCTTGCTGCAATAGATTCTGTATATCTACACATTGGTTTAACTTGAATATATCAAATTTTAATTATTTTATTACCTTGGGATTTGTTTTCATAATATTTATGTAATCTTTCAATATATATATATATATATATATATATATATATATTAACAACAAGATCTAATGGGATCCCTTGAATTCATGTTGATCACTACAAATATAATCACAATAACAAGTCTTTATCCCACTTCATGGGTCAACTATATGAATTTTTTTCTCCATTGTACCCTGTTAATAGTCAAATTCTCATTTAAATCTAATAAAAAAGGTATTTTCTTTTTAGGTCTACCTATACTTTTCTTAATATAGGCCAAATTTAATATAGCTAATCTCTATATTGGGTCATCAGAAGGCCGACATTTTGTGTGACACTTTTCCACTTGAGTAGAGGCTGAATCAACCTTACTTTTGAGGGTGAACAAACTCATTATATAAAAAACTAAATATAAAAAATTAAAAAATCTATATAAGCTAAAATTCTAAGCAAAACCTTTTTCAAAGTGAAGACCGAGAAGAATCCCTTTCTCAAAGTCACTTGAGTCTTAAGAGTAGAATCCGTGTTATTGTCAGTGCTACCTTGCTGCTTTATTTTTTCTGCAGACCCTACGATGTTATATTAAGTGACACTTTCCACATGGACTGTTGAATTTATTTAATTTATTTGATTTGATTGATTGTTTACTTTGATTACGATTATGATTGCTTGTTTTTCTTAGTTTTTGGGCGTTGCATGTAGTATTTTATTTTAGCATGGAATTTGATCGGAGGCTGATGAGAGAACGTTTAAAAACTTTTTCTACTTTAATCAATAAAAAAAAATTTAGCTCACATAGAAACTCTAACGACTTTAGGGAGTAAGCTCGGAACGTTGAGGGTCTCATGCATTCATTTTGAGCTTTCTCTTCCTTGTTAGACACCTCCCCCCTATAGTTCTGAGTTCTGACAGGCCACCTAACCTATTAGGGTGCAATCCTGTGAAGGGGATGTTATACAATCTTTAGGATAAAACCTATTTTAAGCCTTTTTTTAAAATTACTTCATATTTGATTTAAGTATTCATCGAGTAAATCAACATACATTATATTAGAAACAAACTTAAAAGTGTCTAAATCTCTAATTGCATTTTACTTTCAATCTTCATAATACCCTACATGTGTTAAGGGGCCACTTAGGACATTCTCTAGACATCGGCCCCAACTTTTCAAACTTAATCAACAAGTTTTACCACTCTTTCATAAAAGATCAGATACATGGTTTTAAAGCTCCTAGATGGTTAGCTGAATCTCCAATCCAGGCTGGAATAAGTCTAGATTTGCACTACATTAGCTAGATTTGGGCTACTGATATTCAGTGCCAAATTTAGATTTAGATTCTGAGGTAGGTTCAGACTATAAGACCTCAACATTCTGGGAATATAATCCCAACTTTCTAATAAAATTGACAACTCAAATTAAACCACTTTCAATCTAAAAATTAAGGCCAATATATATGATAGGCTGGGGCGATTTTAAAATATTTCAGAATTCTAAAGCATTTCCTACCTGTCATCCTTTGACATCTAGAAATAAGTGTTCAAATTTGATCAATTCCCATTTAAAATTCCAGCTTCAATCCTTTGATATCACTCCTTTAAAATTCCAGATGAAATTTTTACCCTTATTTTAATCGAGAGTATTCGTATGAAACTTATGTTTCTTACGATATAATTAACTATGATGGCTTACGCTCGTAAGAGATTTAGGACCTAGATCAATTTTTCAAAATCAAGTTTTTAAAATTCAATTAATTCTCTTTGGGAAAATCAAATTCGAGAATCATTATTATCATATTCAAATGATTGATAATAGATGATATTTTCTTTTCCCGGGAAGATATGTCATCTTATTATCATAATTTTGATTATGAAATTAATGATCATTTATTCAAATTATTGTAGTCAAATACTCTATCAAACATCATTTTGAGTTTTTGACCCTCTGGGATCATATGTTATTCTTCCCTGTGTTTGACTACGATAATCATGATGATCTTTTACTTTAATAAACTGAACTCATTAGGAAATGATATTTCGCCTCCCGAGGCGATACATCGTTCATAATAACGTGTTCAATTTCAAAACTAAAATTTCAGAAAATAAAATTTTCCAAAGAAAATTAATCTTTTCAAAATTTCAACTTTTTCAATCAAACAACATTCCATCAAAGCATAAACTAAGCTTAAACTATATTAACTAATATTGATTGTGAACCAATCAAATAACTAAGCTCGTAAACAACATGAATTGCACAATGTTTTGGAATATCAAAGCAGTGCAAACTAACTCCATGTATGAATTTTTAAGAATATTGTATGAAATCATATTATCAAATAGAGCAATTTAATTGCTTTGGAAATCATAATATGCAGGGATAGGATGAATGCTAAACAACAAGATAAACTTAAAATCAGCAGCAACTTTATGTAGTAGAAAATTTAAATGTGTGTTAAACACCAATTTAATGTTAATCATAAAGAGACTACTGTTGAGCAAGCAAAACTGAAGTACAAACTAAAAAAAATTACAAAGAATGTCTTTGAAATATTTAAAATAACTTGTAAGTTTAGTACTAAATTTTGAAGTTGAATAACAAATTGTGGTCTATAATAATGAAGTAATGCTCCTATAAAATTTTCTTCTAATCCACCAAACTTTTCTATCATTAGGAACTCCCATGATGGTCTCCCTATAGTTCTTATCTTGCATATAGTCTGTTGCAAAGTCGTGGACTCTATCATCAAATATCTGGTATTTGAGAGATTTCTTTCAATACATAAAGAATTGTGACAGTTTTTCGGGGAGCTTTCGCCGTAGCTATTGCAACACTTATAGATCTTACATCGTTTACAAGTTCCTCAACATGAGCTATAAAAAGTTGCCTTCCCCTTTGACTTACTTGTTTTTACCGTTCTCCTTTTATAAATAAAAGGTTGAGTATTATTTGACCTCTATGACTTTACCTCGATAGCACCTGTAAGCCCATTACCATGTACTGTGTCTGCATCATCTGCTTAAATTTCTTCTTCATCGGATGAATCTTGTTGGACATTTCTTTATTCAAGGGGAAGTACACCTGAGTTTGGAATTCATACGTCATCTCCAATAGCAACACTGTCACCAAACATAATATCGAGTTTCTCTTCAAGCTCAGGCATTATTTCGTTATATTGGAACATCTTAGTCGCAGGTACGAGCTACATTAGTAAAAAAGCTCATGAATTGCTAATTGTATTATGTTTCACATACTTATGTATTGTAAATTAATTATATGATGTTATACCTGCAAGGCTGTAATTTCTTGTTTCACCACTTGTTGAAAGCATCTACTGTTTTCTTTAATAGATTCCAATCAATTCCACTCTCTCAATGCATTAACTCTTTCCACAACTTCCCCTCCTTAAGTTGATCCAATTTATTTTTTAGTTGTGTACGATCATATGTCCTACTTATGTGTTTGTCAAAATTTTTAATTAGGTTTCTCCAACCTTTCTTGTTAAAGTGTGTGCCTATTTCCTCACTCTCCTTAACAGACATATCACAGTAGATTAAAGTAATTTATGTTTCCCATGTCGCTGGCGCCCCACCTTTTTGTTTTCCCATCTATTGGTTACAGGGTAAAATTTTAATAAATTAATGAAGTAAACCTAGTGTTTTAATAATAACCCAACAATCACTGTTGAAAGATGAAACAATGTTAATTTGCTTCTCAATTTCATGTATTAATATCTCCCAAAATTGAAACGTGTTATGTAGTTAATCAGAAGAACTCTACTTACATATTTACATTAAGGAAGCAGATAAACTAGTAAATTGAATCTACAGACTTTTTTTAACAGATTAAATTTCTGATCTACATTTTATTCTAAAAGTTGTTTAGTTTAAATATTTTCATGTCTTGAATTACATATAATTTGTTGAGATTTCATTTGATGAGTAAAATAAATGCACCTCAGTATGATTTTATATAGTACTTTAATGCCAAAGTAGAGAATGTAGAGGATTGGTCTGAGGTGACCAGTAAGATGTTTAAGTAAGCTATCATTGTCAAGATGATGTTCTCGGTGGCTCAATGCAAACTTCAGAACTATAGAAAAGTAATTATTTCGGAAAATTCAGAAAAAAATCAGCATGAGAAAACGCCCATATCATTCAATCAGTAAATCTTTCTCAGACTTGAAGTGTCTTACTTGATCAAGGAGTTGAATCTTAAAAATTTTAAGATATCACATCCAATTAGATATTTTGTTCATGTGCAATTTATTATTTTTGTACGTTTTACAAATTCCTTATTTATAATTATAAACCTTAGTAAAGAAGTCTCCTTGATCATTCTTAATAAGTTTCATTTTTTTCTTATTGTTCCGCTGCATTTTGTCATTCTAAAATACAATACAATAAGTTGAATATGATGTGTGTAACTTCTTAATTTTACATTACTATTTATATAAATTTTGTGTAGTTCAAATAATGCTTAACTTGTGTTCCTTTTGTTATAGGTGTTACTAGATGAACTTGTTAAGCCTTCAAATGCTATCATCGACTACAATACTAGGTATGTGCTAAAGTTAAAATCATTTAGTACTTTTGTAAATTTCTCAAGTCATTTGCTCTTTTTTTAATTCACATGAGTGTATGTTTATTAAATCTCCAGCTCTTTTTTGGAGTCATGTACATGTGTCTCGGTTCATGCGCAACATACACATTCCACGAAAGTTTTTTGAATTTCTCAAGTTCATCTTCTTTTTTTTTTTTAGATTCATATGCACGTATTTATGCATATTTAGGTGCGTGCTTCTCAAGTCATAAGCTCTTTTTTTAGAATTTCTTAGGTTTTGAGGGCTCTAACCACTGGCTAGGGCTTTGGGAGAGTCGTATTTTCCTCTCCAATTAAATATCCAATGGTATCTTGTTGTTTTCTTTCATATATCTTGCAATAAAAAGAGTTTTAATGTGTTCTTCTTCCTAATTTCTTATTTTCGTTTGTTAATTTCGAGAAAATTGTATCAACTTCTTATCAAATTGGTATCAAATCACTTTTTAGGACCTATGGCGACAAAGGTGGATGTATTAGAAGGCAAAGTTGACCAAATCAAATCCTGGTTGGTGGAGAAGTTCTCAGCTATCAAAGGAAGGCTTTCATCGTTGGAAGGAAGACTTTCTAGCCTAGAGGGCATGATGAAAAAAATATTGGAGCCTCACACAATTGACGACATCGGAGGCAATGACACCGTTGACCGGACAAGGAATTTGTGGAAATCCTAATATAAGGATGATGATAGAGGGCTGAGGAGGTGGAAATGTTGGGGGTGGGGAGAGAAGAAGAGATGTCACATTTGGAGCCACTTTCGAGGACGGGAAAGGGGAAAGGGTAAAGGAGTGGGGATTTTGGTGGGTTTGCAGAATTGGAAGGAGAATAAGATGGAGAGAAGATAGAAGCACCAGACATGGTTCAACCACTTCTACGACATTATCAAGAGGTGTTCCAGCCAGTTCAGGGGTTGCCTCCTCCACGGGAACACGAGCATGCTATCATTTTGAAGGAAGGAGTCTCACATATCAGTGTTTGTCCATACCATTCTCCGCAACTATAGAAGGATGAAATCGATAGATTGATTAGGGAGATGTTGGACGTAGGGATCATCATACCCAGTGACCGTCCATTTTTCAGTGCAGTGCTATTAGTCCAGTGCTTTAGTAGCAGTCCAGTGCTTTAGTAGCAGTCCAGTGCTTTAGTAGCAGTTTCCTTCATTCCACCTTGAGGATAAGGTGACACTCTGGGAGGAGAGTATTGATGGGCCGATTGATTTGATTGGAAGGAAATTAGGAAGTTTCCTAATCAAGATGAAGTTGTTTAGGAAGAGTTTTAATCAAAGGGGAATTATTTAGGAAAGTTTTAATCACAATTGGGAGGGAATTATTTAGGGCAAGAGATCTGATTTGAATTTAAATATGAGAGAAAATTATTTAGGGAAAAGGGGATGATTTAGAAGGGAATTAGTGGAGCCTATTTAAGGCTAATAATAGGGTGATTTCAGGATTATATTTTGAGTTTGCTAAAATTAGAATTTCTTAGGTTGTGAGGGCTCTAGCTTCCAGCTAGGGATTTGGGAAAGCCGGATCTTCCTCTCCAATTGATGATCCAACTGTATCTCGTTGTTTTCTTTCATATTGCTTGCAATAAAAAAGGGTTTGTTCTTCTTCCTAATTTCTTATTGTCATTTGTTGATTTCGAGTAAATTTTATCCCCTTCCTATCAGAGTCTTAGAACCTAAGATTTCTAATGCATACCTACTACGACATGCATAAAATTATGCAACTCTACACATGCATTCACATGTTAGAATCTCTTAATTTTAACAGCTGTTGTCACTTACGATGAAATTGAAAATATGAAGAAATTCAATGCAAAGGATAATTCAATGGTGTGCCACTAGAAACAATGTTTTGAAATTCATAACCACAATATAACATGCAATTAGTTGGAAACCATGTACTTGTGCAAACTTTAATTGTTTTAAATTTGAATCAAATCATTCACATATTCAGTCCAATGAGAAGGTTTCTAGAAAGCAAATACAATATGTTCTTATAACCTAAGATTTCTAATGCATACCTACTACGACATGCATAAAATTATGCAACTCTACTCATACATTCACATGTTACAATCTCTTAATTTTAACAGCTATTGTCGCTTACAATGAAAATTGAAAATATGAAGAAATTCAATGCAAAGGATAATTCAATGGTTTGCCACTAGAAACAATGCTTTGAAATTCATAACCACAATATAACATGCAATTAGTTGAAAATCATATACTTATGCAAACCTTTATTGTTTTAAATTTGAATCAAATCATTCACATATTCAGTCCAGTGACAAAGTTTATAGAAAACAAATAGAATATGGTCTCTTACTCCCCCCTCTTAAATGGTTTAAAGGTTGATTAAAATCAATTTTACTTTTTTTGGATTCAACCAGAGTTTTCATATTCTTTTGAAAGCATCTATCATTAATAAATCTTTTGATATGCCGAGGAAATTTGACTTTATCCATAATATTCTTATCATGTATTAGGAAATCAAGAATCAAACTCAAACCAACGCCAGAATAATTTATAATTGTAGGTATACTTTCATTAGAGCAGTGTTACATTTTTAGATGGGCAATTTTAGTATTTAAGATTTGCTTAGTTTTCAATTCAGGCATAGGTTCATATTTCAATTGAGGTATAGTTAAAAATAATGTTATAATTGAATTCAATTTAAATTTAGATTTAACTTTTTGGTTAACTATAAGTTCAAGTTTATGAATATGTTATAAGATTTCGGGGCAATGTTTTATGCAAAAAAAAAAAAAACACTACTATTATTATTATATATATTTTGCATTTAATAAATCATTTAAAAATATTCTCTAGCTATAATTTTTTAAGAAAGATCAAATTTGATCATGCAAGATACTTGAGTTTGTGTGCGTTTAACTGGTTTTAATTGAAATGTTAGTGATTTTTAGAATTATTAATCAATGATATTGTTGTTCTAAATGGAGAATTGTAAAATAAAGCCTCAGCTATTACCTTTGAGGAATTGTGGTTTAATTTATGTTTAATTTTTTTTTTTATCTAAGATCATTAATTAAAATATTACTGTTTGCAAACCGAAATATTATATCCTACATCTAAAATATATTATGATGCAATGATAAGAACCAATACCAAATTTGAGGTAGGATATCCTAGGGTGTAGATTTCTAGTGTAGGTCTACCAAGAGGTACACAAATGCAACATTGCTGAAAGCATCAGAGGCCTCAAACTCTTAATTTTAGCGTCTATTTGTCATTTTTTATTTTTAAAAAAGGAATTCAACGCATGATAATTTGATAGTTTTATTCTAGAAAATACATTTAGAAATTGTAAACCAAAAAAATCATGTAACTGGTTAAAAATAATACGCTCTAAGAAACACAGTTATATCAAAATTGAATCAAATCAATCACACAGTCAATCCATTTGAAAGATTTAGAGAAAATAAATAAAATAATAGTAAGCATCTCAATTTTACAAGGTGATAACTTGAAAATATTCCCTAATTGATTGAAGAATGGACTCCCAAAAGTAGAAGTAATAGCCATCCAATTATAATTTTATTTAAGATATTAAACTTTATTCTCGTGTATTCTTCAAGCCCATGTTTATAATAAAAAATCCCTTTGAATTCCCTATTCACCAAAAGCACAGTAAAATCACAATAAATGCTGCATTTTCTGATCTTAATAAATCCAAACATCAACATCAAGTTGCAATCACGATACCCACATATCAATAGCCTCAAATCATATTTAGAATCTCAACCTAAGGAAGAAGGAAGCTGCTTGCAATTACAACCGAAAGAAGCTGCCCATATGACTTTAGGAGGCTTGATTACAACAGAAAGTAATCATTCCTGCTGGAGGAGATTAACAGTAGGAGCATATACCCGTTCCACCACCAACAGTTATAAACTTATAATGGATTGATATGAAAGAGTCAAAGGAGCTAAAGAGAGCCCAGGGAAATCCAGCAAGCCAAAGAATGTCATTTGTGAATTCATCAAAATCTAATGACTTCAGTTCATCAGTACAAACTCTCTTTCAACATTGTAACATAATGGGCATGTTTTACTGAAATCAAAGGAAAAAAAATTGCTAAAACTAAATTCTTACTAAAATTAAGGCTCATGCTGTAGAAAAACACTAGTACCAAACTAAATGTCATCTTTCAGATTGTCCATATTACGTTAAAGTAGTGGTAATTTCCTTGGTTTATTGTTTTCATTTCTGTGGTTTGTGTGCCCGTTAGATTAATGTATAATATCATGTTACATGCTTGAAGGGCACTTTGCATTCACATTCTAGCATGGTCCGGCTTGTGGCCCAGTATGATGTGTATGTATGAAATTCTGTTTAAAATCCTTTTCTTAGGCCATATGCTACCTGTTTGAAGCTCAGTTTAGATTAAACATTCTCCTGAATGGCTCTATTTGCATTCTAGAATGAGTTTCTACTTAAATAAGATTTTTGAATTGCCATAATCATGTAAACTCGCTATTTTCGGTGGTGCCTTGATTGGATTTTGGTTTCAACACTTTGTTTGGGCCTTGTATGATGATCTGATAAACTAAATCACAATTAACACTGCTGAATTTTCTCTTAGAGATTGCTTTTCTTTCTTTTTTTTTCAATTTGGAATAGCTATGAGAATTTCAAAATCCCGTTATTCAGAATTTAAACGTCTTTTTAGGTTTAGTGGTATCACAGAGGAGATGCTTAATGATGTTATGACAACGCTTGAGGATGTTCAGGTGCTTCTACAAATATTGTTTTATTTATTTCCCATGTTCATTATTTGGATGATCATAATCCTATGGCTGCTTATGTTCCAGAGTACTTTTCTCATGATGCCTTCTGTTATTGTTTTTAGAAAGATTTTCTGAAATATGTCTACAAGGAAACAATTCTAGTTGGGCACTCCCTGGAGAATGACCTCTCAGCACTGAAGATTTCTCATAATGTAATAATTGATACTGCTATTTTGTACAAGCAACCACGTTCTGGAACCCGGAAACCAGCATTAAGAGTTTTATCATGGAAGTTTCTCACTCGGAAGATACAAGTTCCCGGAGAAGGGCATGACAGCATTGAAGATGCAAGAGCTGCAATGGATTTGGCGCTGTTGAAGATTAAAAATGGTATATTGCTTAAAAAAATCCTGCATAATCTGTTTTTCTCAGTGTAGCTATCTCTATAACGATATTTATTTCTACCAATATTTTTGCCAGAAATTTTAGACTGATCAGAAATGTGCAGGCATTGCAACAAGTTTTCGATTGTTGTAGATTTACATTAAGTCAATGCCTAATTTATTCACTTGGTCCTATTTGCAACTCCTATAATACAATTCTTTACTCTGTCTGATCCCAAAGTTTTCTCCATCAGGACCTGAATTTGGATCACGTTCATCACTGATGCGATGCAAGTTGGTCTCTGTCTTGCATGAAGGTGGCAAAAAATGCTCCCTTGTAGATGATTCGTCCATAATAAGAAGATTTTCTGATGGAGCATGCAACGTGATTCCTGTTTATTCAGATGAAGAAGCTCTTTCAAAAGCCTTAAAAGAGGTAAAATATCAAAGTATTGTTGACATTAATGCCTTTCGTTTAATAGATAATATTTGTGTTTTAAAAGAAAGTTTTTACTTATTTGAAGGTAAAGAATGAAAATGTAAGCTTTGTTTGGACTCGATTTTCAAGACTTCACTCATATTGGAAGATGCAAACACAAAATACAGAGACGTTGAAGTATCGGGTTGCTGAAATGGTTTCAATGCTGACCTGTAATAGTAAATCAGCCAAGCAAGAAATAAGTCATATGACTTCAAGCTCTGAATTGAAAGTAATTTTATCTGAAATTGATGAAAGAATTCAAAAGCTCTATGATGCGTTGGCTGGAAATACTTTATTTATAGTATCCACTGGCCATGGGGATACAGCTATTGTTCAGAGGTAATTATTTTTAGCACAAGTTTTTTGGTTGTGCCAAGGTTGTTTGTCTCATTTCTTTCTTATTCCGTTTACATTAACCTATCCACATTATTGGTGCATTTTCTACCAATTTATAAATGCGTCACCTGCATAATATTTGCATTTCGATAATTTCTCATTTTATCTGATGTTGTGCAAGTACCTTTCATTATTGGCTTTGAGTTTGTTTTGGGTTCATCTTTGTTTATTTTTGAGCTTACTAATTTTATGTAGAGTTAGTTTGGTATTTTTATTTGTTTAATAAGGGTAGCTTTCTAATTTTTCAATAAAGCTTATTTATATGTATAAATTTTCCTACGTTTACCATATTTTGCACTTTGGAGCATGAGTAGTGTTTAGCGTGCTGGGTATGGCATGACCAGGTTCAACCTTGGCGTGCCTTGAAAAAAATATTTTTACCAGAGCTTGCAATATGAGGTCTTTGGTTCAAGTTGATCTACTTGTTTTTACACTTTAAAAGGGATAATTGATTTTTTATGTTTTAATTCATGGTGTGTATGTTTATGGATGATAAACCCTATTTAGCTTGAGCTATCTTTATATTCACATTTTTATAATGGAACTGGCTGCTTTGGTTCCTTAACAATTGCCACGAATTAGCAGTTATATAGTGTATGAGCGTTTATTATGAGCAGAAATGTTCTATAGAGCTTCGGTTCTTCCTTTGGTGGTTCTTGTATCTTTATTCTGTTACTAATGCCTAATACATGTACAAAGACATTAGATTCTTGCTGATCACCAATTATAATTATATTATGACTCAGATAGGTAAAATAAAAGATAGAGTGCAAAGTATGTGGAAAAGAGAGACATTACTAAATCACAACCATTCTTGAAAATTTTCCAAACATCAGAATGAGTGCATGTAACCATATGCCTTTAATATTATGTAAAAAAATTCATACAATAATTTAATCCATGCAATTCTCAAGACACATTTCCATTAAATCAACAATTTATGCATAAGGAATGCCTTAACTATAGGCACATAATGACCATTATGCAGTGATGATGAAACAAATTTTGTAAAAGCTTGATGTTGTTGTTGTTATTATAGTAACAAGCTATATATATATACACACACACACTCTCTCTCTCTCTCTCTCTCTCTCTCTATAAGGGGTGTCCAAACGATCAATGGGTTGATTTTAGACATGAACCGAATCCGGTCAATTTGAACCTGGCCCGATAACTTGTTTTAATTAAAAAAATATTTTAAGTAATTTGTTAACCATAAATTTTAGTTTAATTGATAAAAAATAAAAAGATTATACCAACAAATAAAAGAATTTAAAAAAAAAAATTTAAATGGATCATTTTCTGGTCAAAATCGGGTTGGTGGGTCAACCTGAATTTGATCCGTTTTTTAAACAAGTCAATCCGAACCCATATTTTTTAGGTCGGTTTAGTGGGTTAGGTTATTTATTGACACCCCTAATATACTCCACCTGAAAGGAGAATCTTATTACATGGAAGGTGCTAGATTGGAATATAATATATTAGAAAATTATTATATCAGAATGATATGCTTCTATCACTTAAAGAATATCCTTATAATTGTGGATGTTCTAATCCTAGTTTTCTTCCTTTTGTATTCATCATGTATTCTTTTATGTAGACACCCATAATCAATAGTATACCCAAAATTTTCCTCTTAACAATAGCGAAGTACCTTTCAATTACAAATTGCCTCCTAATTGAGGCAGCTAGATCTTAAAACGAAACTTATTTGAGGTTATTATTGGTGGATTGGATTTTCAATAATCTACTTGAAAGCCCATATACTTTTAACAAATGTGCCTTTCTGCTTGTGCAAAGTTGTACCAATTTCTGTCACCATTTAAACAATGCTGCATTTTACTTATCTCCTTTCTTGTTTGATAGATAGATTTTCCATTTTTATTCTGTTACTTCTGCATTATTAACATTTCCGTGTTGCTCACTGTGGGTGATTTGTACTGATCTACTTCTAAAAAGACTTCGGAATATGCTCAAGGATGCCTTTGAACCTTCAGTCAGACAGGAGGATGTCCTTCGAGTCTTGGAAGAGCTCCAAGCTCAGGCAGAAGTCTCTCTGTGTTTTGCTATTGTCAAGCACTGGTAAAGGTGACCGGTGTAGGATTTCATTCCGGTTAGTTGCTCTATCAGGAATCTCCATTGCCTAAGGTGTAGGTTTCATTTGGGACGACTTTTTTACAGTTTCTTAAAGCAGTTTTTTAGTACAAAATTAAAAATTTTTGTACTAAAAGGCTGTTTTAAGAAGCAGAAAAAAAAAACGATCCCAAACAAAACCGTAGCTGATATTGTTTCGTCTATTCTTTTACTGATATTTGCTTCTTCCTCCAACTTCCCAATTTACCACAATGTGACTGGGCATTACTATCATTGAAGCTATTTGATGGCAATATTGGTGGGAGTATTGTATGGCTTTTCCATAACTAATAAAAGGAGATTCCATTGCCAGTTGTTCTATGTATTGCAGGAACCTAAAGATGACAAGCAAGAAGTTCAACTGAGGCTTTGTTTGGAACGGCTTTTTTATTGCTTCTTAAAACGAAATTTTAGTATAAATTTTTTAAATTTTTTTAACTAGAACTCCGTTTTAAGAAGCAATAAAAAAGTCGTCCCAAACGAAGCTTGAGTAGATGGAGCTTTTTCATTCCTATGGTCTATTTTGTGCTGTATAATTGCTATCTTGATTTTTTTTTGTTTGATGGAAGGCTGAATTAAATTTTGGGTAAATGTAAACTTTATGACTATGGGATGGAATTCTTAGAGAAATTACGTATGTTTTTGATGGGCGCACATTGCTTGCAGTGGGACTTACAATTGGGCTAGGGGCGGAACTAGCTTGAATTTTGAGGGGGACAAATACAACAAAAAAATAATTAAATATTAAAAAAATATTATTATATATCTATTTATTACGACAAGTTTTTTTTGAAAAAATTAAGTAAGAAAAATAAAGGAAAAATATGTAATTAAACAATCATGAAAAGCATGAAAGAGAATATTAGAACTAAATGTGAAGAATTATATAGATATTTTAGGACAAGATAGGATAAAAGAGTTTTTTAGGGGGGGCAAAAAAAATTTCGGAGGGGCAATAATTAAACAATAATAATATCAAAGTCTTTACCTCACTATATGAGGGCAGCTACAAAAATCTTTATTCTCCATGGTGTCTTGTTAACGGTTAAATTTTCATTAAATGAAAGGTCATTTTTATTAATTGTATATAGTTATTTAAGTTCTTTCTAGTGGTAGTCATAATAGAATCATCATTAAGAAATGAAACTTCACATTAAATAATTTGGGTGATTTACAAACATACCACTTATATCATACTATTTATATATCTAACACTTAAAGTCTTTAATATTTCATGCATATTATTTATAGACAATTTTAATATTAAATATGCAACTCCTATATTTCATTTATATCACGCATATTATCATATAAAATTTAATAGTTTATTTTTTACACCTATATTTGGTCTATGAGTTGTATATATAAAATATTAAAATTTTTAAAGTTAGATATATAAATGACATGACAATAAATGAGATATATATATATATATATTTCATGCATGAAGTTACAATTATTATTAAATTGGTAAATGTAAAGTTAACTACTATTTTTTTTTTTTCCCCCCCTTATGTGGCTCAAATTGTTAAAGTTTAACTACTAATGATTACAGCCAACAAAAGCAAATTTCAGTTTGTTTTGCATTCACGCGTTAAGTTATTCGTAGCTCAAAACCTGATTAAGTTTTCCTTTGTGATGGTTTTTTTATTTTTTAAAAGTTATTTTTTAATATAAAGTTTTTTTAAAAATAAAAAAAAAGTGATAAAAGGCTGTCTCAAATGTAGTCTAAGAAAATGTAAGATGCAAGCTTTGTTTGTGATAGCTTTTGATTATTATTTTTTCACTATTTAAAAAAAATTATGCTATAAAACTATGCAAAAAGTATTAAAAAAATATCACAAATGAAACCTTAACCTTTTATAGTTCACAAAATTGCTCACTAATAAATGAAATTGATTGGCAAGGAAAAATTACTCAATAAAATACCATCCCTTGCAATTCTTTAGAAGAAGAAAAATCCTGAAATAGAGGACAGAATTCATAAAAATTCATAAGAGCAAAACATAAGAACTCTTAATTTAATAATTTTACTGAAATAGGGTGCACATATTCCCTATTACAAATAGGATTATAAGTGAAGAAAAAATAAGAGGTGAGAGTGTTGTCTAGTGATAGAGAGAGAAGCTATGATTCTCTCCCACGCCTAGGGTTTTTTATTTCCACGCTCCCTTGTTGCCTTCCACCCCTTTCGGGGAGGACTCCATCGGGGATGTCCTCCTCATTTCCCCCTGGATTGGAAGCTTCTTCTTGCATCCCAATCCCAAGTGTCCACCGAGTTCTCCTCGCTTTCTCATGTCCCAACTGCAAATGCCACAGCCCACTTCACCATACCTCAGTTTGATGCCGATGCTCTGGAATGGGCACTTTCCTTGGTCGGTTACTCCATTGGATGAATAACTTTTTATGAATCCCTCATCTCCACAATCAAACGTACCTGGACCCTGAAAGGTTCTCTTTCCTTGCTAACCCTAGATGATGGCTTCTTGATCCTCAAGTTTATCGTGGTTGGAGACTATGAAATGGCATGGTCAGGAGGGCCAAGGTTCTTCTTCGACAAGCCTATCATACTACAAAAATGGACACTGGATTTTGTTCCTTTCCGTGAAGAATTTCCAAACATTCAACTTTGGATCAATATTAAAAATTTTCCCCTTTCCTGCTGGACGCCAAAAGGAATCTCCAAAATCAAACTCACCTTTGCCTTGCCAAAGTCTGTGTTCAAATGAGCAGCTCCACCCCTTTTCCCAACAAAATTTACATTTTTGTGGATGTAAAGATTACTCCCCTAACCATTCTCTACGACGGGAAACCACTCCTTACTCTCATTGTGGCTCTATTATACATCCCCCAACAATTTTCCCTAAAACTCCACTTCTCCTGCCCAACAACCCGTGCGTCCCTGAGGCAGAAGCACCAACCAGAGGCCCTGAATCACTTCACCCCCTCGCTTATCTATCCTAAAACCTCCTTTAAATTCATCTCCACAACCATCCCCTACTATAACATAGCCCCCTCCCTCCTTGGCACCAAATTTCTCCACCTTAGCCTCAACCCAAACCATTATCCCAAATCTTAACTCCCCATTAGATGATGTTACCCCAGCTCAGCCGACTTCCACTCTAATACCACTACCTTATCAAATACCCCTCTTCAATGCTCACATTCCCAATCTAATAACCCCTGTCACCACTGATTTTCCCAAAACCCTCCAATTCCCACTAAAAACAATTTTTATGCTCTCTCAGATCAGCAAGAATGTCAAAACACTACCTTTAATGACCACTCTTACCCGGATGTTTTGGATGGTCATAACCATCACAAAGAACCAGGCCAAACCTCTCAATCACAATAATTGTTTAAAATTCAACAAATCTTTGAACATACAAAACCTCAACCCATGAGTAGCAAAACCACAAGAGCCAAACATGTCAATAATGCAACCACCCCCACATCCAAATCTCAATGACCCTTTATCCTATGGGTGCTTGGAATATTCATTGGTTTAATAGCCCAACAAGGTCCTATGCTGCAGGCAATTTATCAGTAAACAAGTTAGATCTGATGTTTATTTTAGAAGCCAAAATTTATCTTCAATCGGGCGCTCAACCCTGGTTTACCTCCACTTACTATGTTTTTAGTAATTAAACCTCCTATGACAATTTGCTTAATCCATGATGGCCGATGGGGACATCAGAGCTTGGAAATTCTATTAGAGACGTGACCGTAGATCTACGGCCATGATTGAGTTGATGTACTTCTGAGTTGTATTATGTATTTTCTTTTTTATTTTATGTTGTATTTGTTTTATTAGTGTTTCCCGCTTTTACCCCTTACTTAAGGGAGGTCGTATATAAGCCCAGAGGGCATCGTTGTCATTTTATTTTCTTGAGTCATTTGTACGAGACTATATATAGCCCCTTGTTCTCTTTTCATGTTAATGATTGAATGATAAAATTTTTTCTTGCTTGATTTCTTTGTGAGATCTTGAGAGTGCTTGAGAAAGAAATCCCTAGGAGAGGGAAATCGAATCACCCATCAACCTTGGAGACTATCGGGTTTCGTGATTCTTCTTCATTAACTTTTTATCTTCCTTCTTTCATCCCCTAGCCCCCGGCCAAGGCCTTCCCCAAACCCTTAGCTGCCGACCACTTAAACCCCCACCACCACCCGCCGCCTAGACCCAACCTGCCACCCCCATCCACGGCCAACCACCACCGCCGGCCTTCCCTTGGCTCCTCCCTCCATTCTCCACGTTCCACCAAATCTTTCCTAAATTAGATTTCATAATTTTGGTAACTCTATTAATGATCAAATTCAAATCAATTTAAATTTGAAATAATTACCTAATTTATAAATCCTATTGTAAGAAACCTACTAAATTAATTCCTATTTAAATTTTAAATTAAGAGAGGATGAGATATTTCTTTACAAACTTAATTTAATAAGCATTGAATGCCCCATCAAACTCTTCCCTCCCTTAATAGTTGTCGGCCCCCCTTGTGGTTTGAATTAGGAATTGTTTCCTAAAATCCCACCTCTTTCTTGGAAACAATTCAAACTCTCTCCCCTCATCCTTGGCAGAAATTCCCATTGCTCCTCTTATTTAATTTCTTTTCAAAGGAGAACCTCTCAGTTTGGAATTAACTTAAATGCCCCTCCCTCTCACCCTTGTCGCCGGCCCCTCTCTCCCTTCCCCTTCCTTGATTATTTCAATCAAGGGATCTAGAAAGAAGTTGTTTGAACTAAATTTCCCTCCACTTAAATCTCATAAAACCTGAACCAAAATTCCCCTAGCCCTTCCCCCTTGGCCAACCACCTTCTCTTACCTTCTCCTACTTGGATTCTTGAGAGAAACCTCTCTCTTTCAAGGGGAAACGACAAGGACATCAAAGGACCACCTCCTACAACACTTTAACGCAGCTATATCAATGCATGGTCGATCTAGATCTTAATTACGTCATTGCCTACTACGAGCAAGGTTTTGTTGACATTCTTCACTCCACTTTCTTTGACGTTAATACAAATATTGACCACATTGTCGAGAAATACGTGGAGCACATTCTAGATGCTTTCACCGAAGCCATAGAGGAGCAACTTGGTGTCGTTCAATGGTGGATTACGTCTAAACCTTGACAAAGGTCTCCCAATCTTTCTACTCTTATATTTTCGTAGTTCAACTCTCTCTTATGGTTTGATTTGATTCATAAAGGTCTTGTTCCCCAATCTCTGCCAAGCTTAATAATCGTAGGAATTGAGTTTAGCTTTCTATATTTCTAATTTCATTGTTAGAATAGGGATTTTATTGAAAGCTACTTAATTTGCATGCTATTGAAATTCTAAATTATTTTGATAATCCAAGCATTTGGCATGTGACTTGGCCTAAGCGTAGTCACCCCTCTCACATTTTCTTTTATCATTTTGATTGCTAAAAGTTTTAATCTTAATTATTTTATTCAATAAATCATGGCATTCATCTAAAAGCATTGTAGTCCTGCATCACTCCAGTCCTGGAAGAATTTGAGTTAAGTGGAATGCCCTTAAAGTGAATATTGAGCCTTTATTCCCTTTTAGTCAGCTAGTTCATGGTTGGTTTCTTTGAGACTTAACATTGCTTGCTATGTTTCTATTGTCTTTGCCTCCAATTCTTTTGAAAAGAGACAACTCCTCTGGAAACAACTCTCTGATTTGGCTAGCAATATTAATATTTTCTGGATTATTCTGGGAGATTTTAACTACTGTAGATTTCCTCATGAGTTATCTTCGGTTGGAAATTATTTCACCAAGTTTAATAAGAGAACTGATAACCAGATACACATTAGATTAAACAGGGTGCTTATCAATGATGCTTGATTTGATACTTACCTCAATTCCTTTTGCAATGTTAGATGCCCTTAAATTTTGGATCACTCCCCCTACTTCCTCCAACCTTCTCAAAAATTTTGGATCACTCCCCCTACTTCCTCCAACCTTCTCAACCCCTTAAACTATTACTTGGCTCAGATCCAAAGAAAGCCTATTGACTCTAATTTAAATGTCACTTCAAAGCCATCAATATCAAGCTTGCGGATAACAACTTAGCTTTGTCTAATTGGATTGCTCAAAGAGCAAAAGCTAATTGGCTTTCGTGCGGGGAGGATGATTTAAAGTTTCTTTATTCTAGAATTAATGCTAGATACAATGCCAACCTCATTAAATCTATTACTATATTTGATAGTGTTCTTATTGATCCTCAAGACATTTGTGACGCCACTAGACAAAACTTCATAAAGCTTTTTAACACTAGCACCCAGCCTCCATCCGTCTGCAGCCAGATTCCCTGCGGTGGCAAGATTCCTCTCAATCTTATTCATGTCTTGACTACTCCTGATTATGTGGAAAAAATTAAGGCTATTATATTATCATCACCCTCTACTTCCTCCCCGGCTCCTGATGGAAACACCTTTGAATTCTATAAATCCACTTGGAATACCATTGGGAAACAAATTTGTGAAGTGGTGTTGTCATTCTTCTCTACTGCCTCCATGCCTAAACAAGTAAAAGCCTCTACCATTGCCTTAATCCATAAAAAATCACGCTACTAGTATCTCCGATTACAAACCTATTTCCCCTTACAATACTTTTTACAAAATTGTGGCTAAGATTTTTGGCAAACAGGATGAAAAGGATAACGCAGTTTATTATTCATCCTAGTAAAACAATTAAAGATAAATCTATCTATGAAAATATTATTCTGGCAACTGAGCTCTACGGTGAATTCAACTTGAAAACAAGCAACAAACTCTTTTGCACAAAATTTGACATCCACAAAGCCTTTGACCCTGTGTCTAGGGACTTTCTGCTTAAATGTCTGCTTGACAAAGGTTTCCCTCCAAACTTTATTTCTTGGATTAAAGGGTTCATAATTGATGTCTATCGCCATGTCTCTATTAATGGAGCTTTGGAAGGCTTTTTTATTCTTTTTCAATTCTTATACAAAGGTGCCCATTTTCCCCTTATCTATTTAGTATTACTATGGATGGGCTCTCTTCCTTATTTGAGGAAGCAACTTCTAACAACTCCTTTCAAGGGCTCACAAATGGAAACTCATCCATCTCTCACATGCAATATGCCAATGACTTGCTTGTGTTTGGAAAAGCGACCATTGATAATGCACATGCTCTTAAAAAATTGCTATCCAATTTTGGTGCCTTCTCGAATTTACAGGTTAATTATGAGAAAAGCTTTATTTTAAACACTAGGCATGAGTCTGAGGAGCAAGCTATATGTAACATTCTTAATGCCACTCCATGTCAGAACCCCATTAAATATCTTGGTCTCCCTATTTTTACTAGGAAGCTGCATATTTTTAATTTTTAGCCTTTTAATGCAAAAACTGCATTGTTCTTTGGACGGCCTGAAAGCAAAAATTCTCTTCTTCGCCGAGATAATTCAATATCTGAAATTCACTATATGCAACTCTTTAGCCTACCGGATTAGAGGAGCGATTATCCCAAAGGCTGTTGTAAAACCATTAACAAGATTTGCTCTAGATTCCTTTATTTTGGAGACATTGATAAGAGGAAACTCCACATGATAGCGTGGAAAGACACTTGCATGCCAAAACAATTTTATGGCATCGAGATAATTTTCATTGTTTCCCTTTATCAACTTTAAGTTGTTCTCTTATTTGAAGGTTTTTTTAAAATATGATACCATTTTATTTTATTGGTGGAGGCTAAATACTTTTCCGTTTGGAATACTCCCTCTCCCCACACTTCTGCTTATTGAAATTTCTTATGTGGCTTGTTTTGGAAAGTGCAACACGGTTTAAGAATCAATGTTCTGAGCAATTATACTCTCTCTCTCTCTCTCTCTCTCTCTCTCTCTCTCTCTCTCTCTATTGTGGGTTCCCTGGTGCAACGACAAGTCATTAATGAAAATTTTGTCTGATTTATCCATGGAAAAATAAAGTCAAAATTTTTTTCATTTACAGGACAAGAGTTTAATTCTTAATGGATTTTGGAATCTCCCCTCTGCTTTACCTCCTCCCATAGCCTCTGATATATCCATTATGCTTATTTTTGAGGATGGGTTGGCTTGTAACTGGCTTCACATGGACAAACCTACTTTTAAGAATTTCATTTTGCAATTATATGATGATTCTCCTAAAGTCTCCTGGCATAGCTTTATTTCACACAAATAATATGCTCTTCGTTTTTCTGCCCATGCTTGGCTGGCCTTAAAACTGGGTTTGAAAATTACATATGCTCTTATTTTGAGGGGGTATCCCTGCAGCACCTAATTATATCTTTTGCTCATTTGCTTTTGAAAGTCGTTCCTGTTAGCTTTTGCATCCCAACCTCAACCAAACTTTTTCTCATATTGAGAAAATAGTTGTCGGTAAACAATGGAAAGAATTTTACTTCCTACTGATTTATGCTGCCATCTACTTTATTTGGAGAGCTAGGAATAATAGATTATTTGGGAACACTTTTGAATGTTATGCCACGGCCACTGCCAAAATTAAGAGGGCTGTTAACTATAGAACTTTAAAATGGAAGAGCTTTCACTCCTTTCAGCATTTGCTTCTTTTAAATTGTGCTCCTTTTTGGGTTTTCTATATTCGACCATATCTGATGCATCTCAATTTTTTTTAGATCTTTTGATGTTTTGTTCTTCTCAGATTTTATTTTATGGATGCCTTACAAAGGATCCTCTGTGGCTACCGGGGTGTGCATCTACTCTTCCGTGTCGCGCCAGAGATGTTTTGGATGGACCCTGATGAATATTAATGCTCACCAGCTTCTCCTTGAATGGTCTTTCTCGACAACCAGGAGCCTTGATCCTCTTCTTGATTGTTGGTGGTTCACGTTTTGTTGAACATTATGAGGCATATTAACTTCCAATTTTAGTTTTGATTAGTTTGTTGAGTTTTTTTCTTTTTACACCTGTAAATTTCTTTTACATGAATAAAATAAGCTAATGCCCCAAAATTTTCAAAAAAAAAAAAAGATTACAACTGAATAATTGCACTCAATAGACATCATCTAAGGCTCATGTAAATTAAGTTATTTATAAAATTAAATAAATATGAGTAGAACTTTAAAAGCTCATCAAATAAATGAATAAGCTTACATGCAACATTTTATTCCATTAAGCTACTTGTTTAACAATTGGGCTGGCAAAGATATTAAATCCAAATGTGTAAGTAATAAGATTTATATTTTAATCACTAGTATTTAAATTACAACTAATTCTAAATAAATGAGGACCACAACTCAGCAATGGACCCCACAACTTTAAAAATAAACCACTAAAGAACTCCTGGACCCACATTTCCCAATAACTACCAATAAGTTTCAAGGAAATCTCATCTTATCCACTCGCCCACCACACTCCTTTCTCCTTCCTATCTCTTTTCTCATAAAACCCTATCACAGAAGGCAAAATCCCACTCCCACTCGGTCTTCCTTCTCCAACTCTTTCTCTGATACCAGATATGGCCGCCATGAACTCAAGCGTTTTGGCTTGCAGCCACGCCATCTCAGCCTCATCCATGGCCGGCCTCAAGCCCAGCTCCACCTCCGCCCCATCAGCTTCAATAAAATTGCCTTCTATAAGAGCCCAGAAAGCTCAGTCTATGGAAACGAAGGAAGCAGGTGAAGGGAGAAGGGCGGCTCTTGCCGGCTTAGCTGCCGTCGTCTTCTCCGCCTCCGCCTCTTCAGCTAACGCTGGCATCATTGAAGAGTACCTTGAAAGGAGCAAAGCGAATAAGGTTGGTTATAAAGCACTGGAAGTTCTGAAGAAACTGTAATTCAGTATATTGAAGTAATTGAACTGTTTTTATATGGTTTTGTGCAGGAATTGAATGACCAGAAGAGGTTGGCTACCAGCGGTGCAAACTTGGCACGTGCGTACACTGTGGAGTTTGGCACGTGCAAGTTCCCAGAGAACTTCACCGGGTGCCAAGATTTGGCTAAGCAGAAGGTTTGACTGATTAGCTGCCAGATTAACTTTACTACTCTGTATATAAATTTTTATAATACAAACTGAATGTTTAAAGGGAATAATTATGGCAAAAACAATGTGCTATGAGAATATTTTTATAAATAAATTTTAAAAAATTATAGGGCTGTTTTGTAGTGCCCAAGATTTGATTTAAGTAGGATTTCGTAAATCCTCTAAATCCGGATTTCAGAAATCCTAAGGGGCCTAAATCCTAAAAACTGTTTGGTAACATTCATGATTAATCCTATTAAATCCCATATGACTCTTTGGGTATAGAGCGGATTTAACGAGCGGACTCTTACTCTTGAGCCAATGGGTTTCATAAATCCGGCAAAAAAATAGGATTTTGGAAATCCGGGATTTAGTATGAATAGGCGGAATTTTCCGTCTACAGCAACTTTCATTTTCCGTGAGATATGATTTTGCATTTTAGGCCGTTTGGCTGGATTTCGCTTAAATCCGTCTCAAATCCAGCCAAGATACTGCTACCAAACAGCCCCATAGGGTCAACACAAATACTTGGGAAAAGCTGATGATGATGATAATGATTATTTAAGTACTGCTTATCTTATCTTCCTGCTTTCAATGATTAAAATGAATGAAATTGTTGTGATAATGCAGAAGGTGAAGTTCCTCACCGAAGACTTGGAATTGGAATGCGAAGGGAAGGATAAGTACAAGTGCGGATCGAACGTTTTCTGGAAATGGTGAAATGGACAACAAAACTTCTAAATCACCTCATATTTGTGCATGCAACGAGTTCACTTTGAAAGTTTTAGATTCCATTCACCTTAGTTTCCTCCTTTTGTATTTCTGTGTTGGCAATTCCCTGCATCAGATGAGTAGCAATAGAGTAACTTTTCAAACACCTAATGGCAGTTCTACGGAAATACTTAAATAAAAACTTTGTAAATTCATTAGTTTGGAAAATGGATGATGCTCTTGAGGAAGGGAGGCGTTTTCTGTTCTTGGTGATAAATTAATCTATATATTTTTGGCTTGGGTTCTACCATTTGGTTGGTGGTAGATTTCAGGCTCAGATATTGCAGTTCCATATATGATCACTGTTTTGGGATTTCTATGGATGGGTTCGGCTATTACTAGCCATTAAGGGGCTGTTTGGTAGCAGGATTTACGTCAGATTTGAGTCGGATTTGAGCGAGACATTTTTTAGGATTTAAGTCCCTCAGGATTTCCGAAATCCGGATTTAGCGGATTTATGATATCCTACTTAAACCAAATCATGGGTGCTACGAAACAGCCCCTAAATGTTAAGGGCTTCCACCATTTATTATCCAGTTGCAATCCTAAAGTCGGGTTCGCTTTTATAGGAAATTGCTAAATGGGGGCTACTGTTATCAGGTTCAAATTGTGGATTTCACCCTAGTCCGAATGTTTGAAATTGGAATAGTTTTGCAACTTGAATATTGAAAGAACTAGAAGCAAACAACTAGTTTTATATCTAATATATCAACTAAACTAGGGAAAAGGAGTTCATAAATATATGATTTGAGGCATACAATTTGATATCTTTGATTCAATAAAAAATGGTTTCTTCATCCAATTTTAATCTTGTGTGCGTGAGTTGGTATGAGTGCCACTACCTAATTTTAGAAGATGTCTACTACTTAAACTGACATGAGGCATGAAATTATTTATTGGTGAATTTTTTATGCATTCCGTTAACTTCAGCTTCAATTTCTATGATTTTTTATGCAATCCATAATGGTAGAATCTAGTGTGATGTGATGCCCATGGATGTTGCCCATATAAATTTGGATTAGACCTACATTATATGATTGTCATGATACTCATATTTTAGAAGATCCAATATATATGCTATCAAAACTAACAACAGAAGGATACTTTCAAAACCTATAAAACCTAAGAGTCAAGTGCTTCTAATGATGTGAAAAACCCTCCGCAGATTCTAAGGCGACAATCCTTTGAGAAAAAGAGTTAGTAGAGATTATGATGCTTGATGATGATAAACAACCATTGATTGATTTTAAATATATTGGTCATGTTGAGCTTCCAAATGAATTACCACCATTTAGGGATGTATGTGATGGACCGGTTCACCCGGTCCATCCACCCGGACCCATGAGGGTCTACGGGTGGACAAGGATCCTAGACGGCATGGCATCAAAGAAGGTAGAAGTTTTGGAGGGGGAAATGGGCCAATTGAAAGAGGAAGTGGGTGAGAAACTTTCCTCGTTGGAGGGAAAATTCTCAACCCTAGAGGAGAGATTTGGGGGAATGAAAGAGATGATCCAGAAATTGTTAGAAGCCCAAGTTGCTCCATCAAATCCGGAGGAAAAAGGGAAATCTCTGGTGACGAACCCTAACCCTAATTTTTCAATTAGGGAAGAAGGGTCTGGAGTGGGCGGACCATGGAGGATGGCCGGTGGCGGAATAGTGAGGAGGGTGGGATGGAGTGATTTGGTAGGGGTTTTGGGATGATATTAGGGAGCCATTAGGGTTTAGGGGTTTTTAGGCTTTTGGAGGCTTACTACATAGGCTCAGTGGGCCCTCACGACACACGGGAAGGGTGGCCGAATCAGATGGGGGGGTTTCCGGAAGGGAACCGTGCCACGTGGGAGCAGGGAGGAAGAAGGGATGACTATGGCATGGGCTATGGAGAGCTTCTCTTTTGAGGGACATTAGGGCAAAAACGAATTTGTGCAACCCTAAAGCGTATCAGCATGCTGTTGATTGGATTCTAGATCACCAATGCTTAAATTCTTTTATTAGAGGATGATCCAATAGAGCATGTTGAACTTAACAGGTTGGCTGGTGGCTTAAGAAGAATCATTGCATTATACTTACTTTGCTTACACCCAAAAAAGAAATGAGTTGGCATATATGGATGGTTAAGTCATCAATAAAATTAGTATTAAATACAAGTTTCTTATACCTCATTTGAATGATATGCTAGAAATAATAAACGATGATATTATATTTTATAAGATTGATTTGAAAAATGGTTATTATCGTTATAATGAGGGGATATGACAAGTGAAATTTTAATTTAAGACAAATAATGAATTATATGAGTAATTGGTGATGCCTTTTGCAATTGAAATATATCTATTACTTTTATAAAGATAATTAATTATAATTCACAATAATTAATTGGAATATTTTTTGTTATTTACTTTGATGATGATCATATTAAATAGAGTATATCACTTGTAAGAATTTGGGTGCGATTTACTCAGACTTGAATAATAAGTCATCTATGATTAGCTAAGGATATATAATTAAAAAAGATTAGATATTTAAATGTGCTTGTAATGCATCCCTCATTCATCTTTGAAAAACTTATTTCATTTTAGAATTATATATAAGAGGTGTTGCTGGACACTTTAGTAGAGAAGAACATAACAATGACTAGCAATAGACATTTCTAGCCATGTTTAAAAAGAGACGTGGCGATGCTTCACAATGTACTCCTTAGTCTGCTAAGGGTAAGAAATTGATAGAAAGTGTATGCATAAATTTAGGAAAAGTCTTAGTTGAAAATTGATTTCAGCAATTTCAGAAAACCCAACAACAATAAAATCATGTAATAGAAAACACAAGAATATTTTTTTTATTGCAAGTGGATCTCCTCAATTTCATTATGTTTCTGCTTCCACGCTTGATCAGTTCATTTCCTCTGCCGCTCACACACCTCGCTACCTTCGATTCTTATGATCGAAGACCTCAACCCTACGAAACCTCACGTCGAACTTCCATGTTCAAATCCCTTCACATCCGCTCGCAAGCTAAACTCGCATCCTCAATCTGCTTGATCGAACTAGCTCTCACATTCGTAGCTCCTCCGACCTCAATCAAACCGTGGGCCAGCCGTTTGAGTCCCTCAACCTCACGACTTCAGTCCTCTCTACCGAACAACTTCAACCAATTGAACATCCCAGCCGCTTTTGTTTCTAAGTTGATCCCTCCCTCTTTGAAATTCATCTTAGAGGTTGCAAACCATAGAAATCCTTTGAACATTTGGTGCTCAAAATAGCTTCTTCCTCAACCATCAACCTCTATCCATTATTTATTACCTCACGCGAGCAAACGAACCTAGACGAACCTCAATCCAACCCATATGTAATTCCGACTTACCCACTGTGCCAATCGACACAGTCGACTTCCACCTGTTAGGATTTAACGGAGACACAAAAAATCAATTCGATCGTTTCCGAAAGACATGCCAAATCATTAAGAAGAATTTTCAGAAGCGTACATGAATCCATTGAAATGCAGATCAAGATCTTTCGATCTTCCATGTTTAGAGCGGCGTTCTCCAAAAGAGCGAGAGACTTTCACTCAAGATGGGAAATGAGGGAAATGACTGGGGACCACGATCTTTTTATACTTTAAGTGTATTTATTTTATTTCAGCCCGTTATTAAAATAAAATAAATATCTGGCCTCTACACAAATTAATTCCATACAAAACTAATTGAGATGCCACATAAGCCAAATAATAATTTAATACTTAAATAGATCACGAATTTAATTGGCTTAATTTTAGATAGCTTATAATGTACAAAATTTTATTTATATGTATAAATTTATGGGCCCACTTATAGAAATTTCTCAACACCTCCTCCCAGCTTACGATCGAACTCCCGTCGAGCTAGATAACTCCAATCCTAGCCACTCAATAGCCTGCCCGATTCGACACATCAAGAGTTCTCCCGTTCGTCACTTCTTGCTCATGCAAGCCTCTCGTCAATTGTCGGAGCCACACACAGCCAAGTGTCCCGATCCTTGCCCGATCTCGCCTCTACCCGAGTGAATCCATACCCGACACCTCAGCTAGTGCGAACCGAACCCGAGCAGATCCCTTTTCCGAAGCCACAGTCAGACACCCACGACCTAGCCGCCCAATCCATTGCCTGCCTGGACCCAATTACCTTCATACTTACCTGGCTGATTCCTTCCGATCCGCCTCCAATCTCCACAGCTCACAAGCCTCAATTTTTTACCTCCATCCTCCTCCACCCGGACGAATCCACTCAATCCACTACAGCCAAAAGTCACACTTCATTTGCACCCCAATCTCTTTAACCGAGATTTGTGCCAATCTCCATATATAGCCAGCTAGCTGTTGGCCTATCTGAACTCGCCATCCAATCCTTCAACATCAACCCCAAACAAAACCAATTCACAACCAAACAATAACCCTTCCTTTCTTTTCTTTATTTACTATTAATCATTATTATTAATTAGTATCATTAGTTAGCATTGTCATTATCCTTTTATTATTATTATTATTATTATTATTATTATTATTACTATCTAAAAAAAGAAGAGAAAATAAAGGAAGAAAACAAGAAAATTAAAAAAAGAGAAGAAAAATACAAAAAAAGAGAAAATGAAAGGTGTGCCTCAATATTTGTGCTCATCGTCGTCGTTGCTTCGAAACCATCATCATTGCTCGCGCGAAGGTATAATGATTTCAAAACTTAAAAAGCCCAAAAAATTCTATTTTTGGCGCTTGTGGTGCATTGGGAAATCACATATACACACTTTTCTCTAGCGTGGTGGGAGGGAATCAGGTGGGAAGCTTGGGGCAAGGCGCGAAGGCATTGTACATGCTTTTCTCTTGCGTGGCGGGGGCAACTTTAAATACATGTATATGTGTTGTCGTGCATGCGGGAAATAACTATGTTTCAAGCAAGTACCTTGAAGATCCATACACACCTTTCTCTAACATGGTGGATTGAAGAGCATGACCGCAATGTCAATCGACACCTACCAAATACACTTTTCTTTAGCGTGGTAGCAAGGCCCAACTCCTGAAATTTCTCCTAAACATGTGAGACACCAAAAAGCTGCCGAAATTCAGAGCAAATAGAGGACCTGGACTTAAACAAAAATATAATAAACTAAACTTTAAATTGATAAAAGGCACGATCAAGATGAAAATACAAATGATGAATAATAATTTTGATCATCTAATTGAATATCATTGAATAAACAAGAGGTAAATGACTAGAGAAATTCTCAACGCGTAATTTGCCCATGAATGATGAAATTAAAATAACCTGTCATATACAATCAACCAATCTACAAGCAAGGCCCAAGAACCTACAGTGAACATAGATTCTCATGAGTGTATGTAGGGGACATGTAGTGACCAAGATAATTGGCTTACAAGCATGAGTGAAAGCTTATAACACACACAATAGTCCATTTACAAGTCGTCACGAGGAACTTGCGAGTGTTCATAGGCGATAGAAAAAGATATGTAAGTGATTACAGTAACTTCTCAACCAACAAATGTATGGAGATCAATAGTGAATGCAGCTCATTAGCGATAAAAAAAATAACATGCAAATGAGCACACTATCTTATATGTACATGATAATGCTAGATATGTTGTGGGAATGGCGGCTATTCTACAAATGTATCAAAGGAGACCGTGACAAATGCAATAGCACATTCACGAGCAAAGTAGGAGAGCCATGCACCATATAAGACGTCTTCACAGTCAACATCAATCAAGCATCTGGCAGATGCACAAGTCCCCTTCAAGTAGCGAAGTTTGATTTGCAACGTACGAAGAATGCAAACTTACATAGCGCCGCATATGATGAATGTGAATATCCTTTGACGATAACAAAAGATTTACCGTATGCATAATAGTACGTTTATGAATGATAATCAGCAATAGGGAGTGGATGTTATAACACCTTTGCAGTCAACATCCTTTTACAATGAGTACACTGACTTACCTACAAGCAACAATGGAGAATATGCTACAAGCATGATGAATTCCCTATGAATATAAGAAGGTATACAATATGCTACAAGCAAGGTTAGGAAACCTGCGACGAGTGTGAGTACCTACAAGCAATACAGGAGGATGTCAGATTGAATACGATTCACCATTATACGATAGTGGATGACTTCTTGATATCTAACAAAACTCGTGATGTGCAATAGCTCACTCGTAAGAGGCAACAAGTGACCCATAAATCAATGTTACAATTCACTTATAAGCAGAAGCATAAAATTCATAATAAAAACTGTGGGCCACTGGTGAACTGAAGCAATAAACTTACGGCATCAGGCTATCACACCAAATGAATCAGACTGCTCGCAAACAGTAGGTGGAAGACTCCTGATGCGTCGTATAGCATATCTGCCAACAGAAATACGCTCATGCAGGTTGAATATCAAATAAGATGAAGATATGCAGAAGTTGAAATGAGCTAAACTGCATTGTCATTGCACGACAGATGAAATTCAACGCGTTGATACGCCACGCCACCGGATCCTCAACACTCATACAAGCGAACATAAGGCATCTATGGGCTTCTAAATAGAACATTGCACATACTCAAATGACAATCATTCGCATAGTTGATTAGTGTCAGGCACTTCAAAAATGCCCCTCCATGCATTGAAATATGATTACCCTCATGGGCCTCGACGAGCATGATGTACGCATACACGCGACGTCTAGCAATATTACGCGGGTCAAGAAATGAATCTAAATTTGAGCTCAATCCTTCTATATGAATAGATAGGACTCAACATAACTCAAACCATCAAATAAATATAAAGTCGCAGTATCAACTAGTATATTTGTTTTATACGTTCATATTAGGCCTTCAAGGTTTATTAAAAGAAAGATTCGCTAATAAAGTTATAAAGCTGATAACGAACCCCAATCCTTTTGTCAACAAGTCAACAGAGTTGACAATATTCAATCAATAATATGAAATTACACATAATAACCCCAATGATGGCCGTGTGTTAACCTCTGTATAAATCACACAAAAAAGGAAAGAAAGCAAGAATACCCACATACCTCTGCCAAAACCCCGCCGAACTCCTGCTTAAATCCCGTTGTTCGGCGCAGTATGCATCGTATCCCGAAAATCATGTGTAAATCCTACCAAATTGCGTGGCCTCCGTTCTGTCCCAGACTCCTATTCACGTTATAAAAGGAAGAGACGATGAGGCCTTTGGATCTTTCTCGCACGAAGCTCCATTTCCCTTCACCAAGCAGGTCTCCTTCCCGATCCCGTCGCCCTTCCCCTGTTCGTAAGCCAGAGAGAGAGAGAGAGAGAGAGAGAGAGAGAGAGAGAAAGCTTTCTTCCTTACCTACTTCGACCTCACGACCTCTTACCCGTCGTCTTCTCCGATTCTCAAGGCCGAACCCATGTCCGACGCCTCCCCTTGCCGACGCCCCCTCCGTCGCCTCCTCTCTTCCGCAATCCGCATTTGATTCTTGCCGCAAGCCCTAGCCAAATCAAACCCCAGATGGCCTCCTCACTCGATCAAGCCGAGCTCCGTCTTCCTCAAGATCTCGAAACCATCTCCACAAGCCCAAGTAGCTGAGCCCTTCTCCTCTCTACCGCAAGTGAGACCCAACCCGATGCCTTCTCCCTCTCTATCCCATTAATTATAACTAATTAAATATTAGTTATAATTAATACTCATTATTTACAGTTAATCAAAATTAATATTAATTATGATTCATTAATGGTACGAATAATTAATTATAGTTAACTATAATTAGTTATTATTTATAATTAGTCAGAATTAATTATAGAAGTTTGTAATTAATTCTAATTAATTATGTGTAATATATTATCATTAATTATAATTGACTATATTTAATTATAGTTAATAATTATTAACTATAATTAGTCTTAGTTGACTATAATTACCTTGATCTACGTGCCAAATTCACTGCTAGTCTATTTGCAAATGTATAACTCCTAACTTAAAAAAACCCTTCTCTCGTGGCTTGCGACGAGCTGACAAACCCCCTACGCACTTACGTAACGTAATAGGGAGGAAAATCGGCGCGGCGCTTGCGACGATCTAAAAAAATTTTCCTCAATGCTAGCGACGAGCCGGCAAACACCCTACGTGCTCATGTTACGTAGTAGGGAGAGAAACTGGCGCGGCGCTTGTGACGAGGTGGGTAATCCCCGGAGTGCTCATGTAGCACGAAGGGGATGAAAAATAAGTACATCTAAACACTCAAGTAGTGCAAAGGGAGAAAAGAAAATTGTGCTCTTTTAAACACGTACCTAAAGACCCCTAAACGCTCATGTAGCAGGTGGGGATTTAAAAAAAAAAAATAGTGCAACTGCGGTGTCATTTGACACCTACCTGAAGCACTCAAGTAGCGACGAGGAGAAGGTTGCCTCTTGGTTTTTCCCCTAAACGGGAGAGACGCCGGAGGCTGCAAAATTTGGACTAAAAATGCACAAAACTTGGACTAAATAGAATTTGAACTCAAAGAACTTAAAATGAACTTGAATGTGGGCCGAAGTATATGAGGACTTGGACTCAGATTTGAACTTGATTTATATATCAAGTGGACATGACTTGAACTTGCAAAATGAACAAGGACGTCAATTGAACATTTAAACTCAAGCAAATACTTGAGTTGGACTACAAAGAACCTGAACTTGACTTGAATAACAGAAAACTTTTGGACTCAAACTCAAACGAATATAAGCATCTGAATTCAAATGATAAAGGGCTTAAACAAATTTGTGCACAACTTGATTTGAACAATCATGCAAATTTTGAACTCAAAGAAACTGCATTGTACTCAAACTTGACAATGGAGCATATTTGATTTCAACTAAACTCGAACCTGAATTTGACAAGAACTACAGTAGACTTGACATTGAACATTCAAACTCAAATGACTTGAACAATTGACAAAGGACTTGATGACTTTAGACAATATTGCACTTGTATGAAGAAGGAAATTTGTGATGAGTATAGAACCTCGCACACAGTCAATGTTACTCAAGTGTAAATAAACACTAGACTCCAACAAATGACAATGATTGATGACATGAAGTTTCCCATAAAGATCAAGAGTCTTCATGTAAATGCCAACTAGCAACAACAAGGGTGTTACCAATCATGTCGTAAATCATAAAGCAATGTGACGAATAATTAATGATATGCTAGCTTGTAGATAAGTGCAATATGTACCTACAAGTCAACATACATGTTAGCATGCTAACTTGCTTAGGAACGATAAAGCCTCATACATGATATGCTTGTGGACACAAAGTGTGGGAAGTGTGTGAAAAATGTGGCGGTATTCCTACTGTTAGAGTTGGGCAATATGTAAGGATGTGCATTGGTCTCATATGAATGCAAAACTTAATATGCAAAATGAGTGAATATATAATTTGTAATGTATGCAACAGTCCGCCTACAAGTTATTACAAGGAGCGTGCAATGAATGTGACCGTTCTCTTATGAGCATGTATAAGGATTTGCAATGAGCAAACTTTCAGACATGAAACGTGCAAGTTAACATATATCAACAAACATAGAAATTTGATACACAAGCATCAGGTGACAAGTGATACAGTATATTCGCAAGCAAGGTGTGAAGGGCATTTAGCAAATGAAACAACTGCTTTACGACACTCCAAAAATTAGCATCAAGATACAAACAAGCATACTATCTACAAGCAAAGATAGCATACCTATAGCATGATGCACAGTACCTACGAACTGTTGTAGCATGGATACCGCAACATCTCCATAGCCAACAGTCATCCAGTGGAAGATAAATACACTCAACAGGTATGCAGCTAAGGTTGTGATATCCCTACGGTTGAGGTCGATTCACTTGTAAATGGATACAACCATTCCTTATGAGCTACGACAACCACCAATATTACTTATGGATAACAATAGTGGATACGTAGTAAGTGCAATAAATCCTCTGTGGACACAAGTACATATGTTCTCCGTAAGCAAAGATATAAAGATACGACACATTCAAATACTTATGAACCATCCTAGAAAGCCTCTCATGTATGCAAAGTTCCATCTACAAGCAAATATAGAGGACCTCTAATTGCAGTCAACATCTAAAGGCAAAAGAAGGAGATTCGTTAGTGCACTACGATCAATCTATAAAAATAACAAGTAGTGTACGACAATCTATGCACTACGATCAATCTATAGGAAGCAACAAGTAGTTCACGACAATCTAACAGTATAAAGCAACAAGTAACTTAATTCAGAAGCTGCTATTCTACACCACCAGATCTATAATTTGTATACAAGCAGACAGAAGATGTATACGAGCTTCCAAACAGAATGTTGTATTCAAATGGTGGTCACCCACATAACTAAGCAACATTAAATTTCCAAAAACGCCCCCGCACATGCATCGTAATTTGTATACACATAGGTACACAAAAAGGGTCAAGTACAATTATAACACCTGCATGGCTCCGAAGAGCGTGTTATTGGTACACATGTGACGTCAAGGGATGCTGCGCGGGTCAATAAATTTGAACCCGATCATCCTAAGCAGGTAAATAGGAGTCGAAAAAGTTTAATCAATAATTATAAAATACCCCCAAACCCTGCATGGGCCCCGACGAGCGTGTTATAAGTACACACATGATGTCTAGGGATGCTGCGCGGGTCAATAAGTGAATTCAAGTTCGAACCCGATCCTTCTATACGGATCAATAGGAGTTGACAGAGTTCGAACCATCAAACAAATATACGGTGCTGGCGACTGGTATATTTGTTTTAATATATTCATATTTTGCCTTTAAGGCCTATAATAATGAGAATTCACTAATGAAGGCCTAAAGCCTAGGAACCTGATCTCCTATCGACAAATTAATAGGGTTGACAAGGTTTAATATAAAAATAGAAATGACCCCACTATACCCCGATGATGACCGCGTTGAATGTTTATTACAACTGGAGGGGTGATTCGAACATTTTCTAATGCCACCCAAGTACCCAAAATCCAAAAATTCCAGATGATCATCAAAATACAAATATTTAAAATGAAAATCCAATCATTAACCACTTAAAGTAAAATCTATCCACCCTCCGCAATAATTTGCCGAGGTAAACAAATTGAAATATAACTTCAGCTCACATAGAGCTAAATGCCCTAGTCGAAAATATCACTAGGATCCATTCTCAAACAATCTCATGCCAGTATGGACGTGGTACGTGTTCTCTAACCAACGATTTTGCCGCCAAATGACACCGCAGGATAAACGGTTATGATCCGGAGCCCTCTGAACCGAGTGATTTTGCCGCCAAATGGTACCACGAAATATCAGTTATGTTCAAAGCCAATACACTCCTTAGTGTCATCAAATCATTGAGATATGAATCAATAAGATATGATCGATATGGCACAAAGCCCTCTGTTAACTAAGGTGGATTTAAATTTGTCCCCTTAGGCAAGTATTCACCCCAGGTCTACAAAGTTCCCTTGGACGAAGCAACCCATGGCTGCTGACAAGGATCCTTTTGTCAGGTTGGGTCGACTACCTTCTCTGACTAAGTAGACCAGGGACCACGATGGCCCGGGACGATGAAACCATGGGATCTTGATCGGGTCTATCATCCATTCCCCCACCATTCGCTTTAAGTGCAATATGGTGAAATTTCCCATTTTAAATATCAAACCTTTCCAAATGCTAAAATTCAAACCCAATTCCCAAATCCAAACCTATGATGCTACTATATGCCAGATACTACGTATCTAATTGATGACTAGCCTTAATCAAAAGTTCTCTCTCGTGATCGAGAGGGGTAATTAACTATAGGGGCTTACGCCTATAGGAAACCAAAACTCAGATCATATAGTCCTCACAAAATGAGGGCGAAATCTCTGGGTAGTGAAACCCATCTGCCTTCCAAAATTTATCCCGGAACTTAATTCCGTTAAAACTCCTCCCAAAAAGAAAAGCAATCAGGCGGATGCCGGGGCCGAATTTTTGGAGCCCGCAGATTTCTAACGACTCCACTGAGGATTGGTTTCTCTTTCCAGTAAGCACGTGACACATGTCATCTAACCAGTGATTTTGCCATCAAATCGCATCACAATTAAACATTTATGATCGGGACCCTCTGACTGGGTGATTTTGCCACAAAATGACACCATTAAATTTTGGTCATGGTTGGAGCCCGTATGCTCCGTAACGACGTTAAATTCTTGATTAATGAATCAATAGGATATAATCGATAGGGCACAAATCCATCTGTTAGCTAAGGTGGATTCAAATTTATCCGCTTACATAAACATACACTCTAGATCTACAAGGTACCCTTGGACGAAGCAACCTACAGCTGCCGACAATGATCCTTCTATCAGGTTGTGTCAACTACCTCCTCTAAATAAGACTAGGGACCATGATGACCCGGGGCGACAGAACCATAGGATCTTGATCGGGTTCATCATCATTTCCCCTACCATCCGTTTTAATCGAAAGTTCTCTCTCGCTACCAGGATGGGTAATTAACTACAAGGGCTTGCGCCTATAAGAAACCTAAACTCGTATCATAAAGTCCTCACAAAACAAGGGTGAAATATCTAGGTAATGTCTTATTCAAAATTCAATCTACCTTCCAAAAAATTGACTCGAACATACTCATTAAAACTCTCCTTGATGACCCAAAGGAAGAAAGGTGTCACGGAGAGGTTGGGCTAGCCCGAAGGAAGATCTGGCTCTCCTAAATCTCTAGCCGCATGCTAGAAGCCAAACACTCTAAAACATTCTAATTTCAACAAACAACACATACCTCTAACCCTAGGAAAATCACATATTTAAAGCAAACAATAAACAACAAATACCAATACAGTCCTCTCCCAATTTTCTCCTATTTCCTTAATTATTTCCCTACCCAAATCATCCCTCAAATCAACACCTAAATTTTATATCTTTAATTAAGAAATATTTCCTAATTAATCCCCTCCAAATTAACCCCCAAATCTGCCCTATTCAATTAGAAACATTTCATAATTAATCCCCTCCAAATCAGCCCCCAAATTCGCCCTCTTCACTTAGAAAATATTTTCTAATGAATCCCCTCTAAATCAGCCCCCAAATCAGCTCTCTTTAAATATGGAACATCTCCTAATTAACTCCTTTTGATTTAGAACCTTCCTAAATAACTCCATCTTGATTAGGAAATTTCCTAATTCTCTCCAATCAAATCGGTCGGTCCATCAGAAATATAACACAAGGTCATATAGAGCTTTGTTAATTCCATATAAATCATTTGAGTTTGTTAGTATAGATTTGCATTAGGTTTACCACAAACATTAAGACGAGTTGACTGTAAATTGCTTTTAAAAATGACTAATTTCATGTTGTCATGAAAATGTTGATGCATCTCATGCTGCTAATGAGATGATTAAATTGAATGGGTTGGTTAAAATAATAGTTTTTATCAGAATGTAAAATTCATTAATAATTTCTACTAAATTCTAGGGAAAAAGAAGACAACTTGATTTGGACAATATGCTGAATTTCTAGATAAAATAAGAACATGAAATAACAGATCCAAAATAAAAAAAAAATAAAAAAATCATCGCCTAATGCCAATACAAGAAGATGACTTCTCCCTCAATTAAGTAATTATACTCTTGTTGTAGTCAAAAGAATCACATATATAACTTGCAAACCTAAGAATGAAATATAAAAAGAGAAATTATTCAATTACAATTTTTTACATACCTCAGAACTTCTATTTATAGGCTTCTTATCTCCTAAATTAGCTGATATTGCTAGCATAATCCAAATTTAAATTAATTTCAAACATTATTTAGGTTACCCTATAATTCTTATCTATTAACGAATACCTATTAAAGCCACAAGCAATACATTTTTAAATCCCAAAGTCAATCATCAACTAAGCATGCCAAACTTTTTTGGTGTCCTCCCCACCCCCCCACAAAGTCAACCCAAGATTTTAATTTTCATATATACTAATTTGCAACTAAGAAAATTAAGTTTTTTGGTATTTAATTGTGTGCAATTTGCGCAATTCTAAATTTAATTGTCTGACCTACATAATCGTTCTAGTTGCATTAAAAAAATCTAACACAAGATCATCATCAAAGAGACTTCAAACTTTGATCAAATTGGATTGAAATTATGTTTTTGCTCACTTTAAAAGACTTAACTGATGACAACTCAAAAGGGAAAAAATGTATCTTAAGCAGATTCGATCAAAATTTTTGCATCTTCATCAACCTGGTATCCATCTCTTTATTTTATCCTCCCTTTTTCTTGCTCAATATATAGTTTATTTAAGGTTTCCCTTGCAGGCTGCCTTGTAAACAAAATTGGGCTTTTGTAACTCTTAATTTGTTTAAAAAATTAAGCAATTACTCTTCAGCTACCAAAAACTAAAATGCTTCTCCTGTATTTTTAATTTATTATCACTGCAAAAATTAATTTAGAAAAAATGCGTAAATTGTTATTTATGGTTACCCTTTTTTATAAGGGTATAATGATTTTATATTTAATCTTCTATCATTGCAATTAGGGACATTTAAAACCTTAAAATAATATTTTAATAGAATTATTTTTCTTTTTTTATCCCGGAAACATCCTTTCCAAATACTTAACACAATGAGTTATTTCCAAACATCACGTACATATAGCCTTTTACGTTGCATAGCCACCATCATTATTCATGTCGCTGCTGAAATAAGTGGTTATCTAACAACTAGCCCTACTAATATGATATCTCAGACAAGTCAATTAAGGCTTCGTTTAGGACGACTTTCTTACTGCTTCTTAAAATAATTTGTCAGTACAAATTTTTAAAATAACTGTTTTAAGAAGTAACAAGAAAGTCGTCACAAACGAAATCTAAATATATTCTTGCAATTTTCATTGTCAAGAATTGTCAAGTCAATTTCAATTTATTTAAATGCTAACCCGCTAAGTCTAGCTATCAACAAATACATGGCCAACAATGTTTTCTTTAGCATTAATGTATTGGTGAGCACATGCTGCATTCTTGGCCAATGCATTTAATTAGTATTAACTGGTAAACATTAATCAACAAAGACTAACTAGTCAGCCAATTCAACAGTTAATGTTGTTTTGAAGACCAATATTTGGTCAGTAATAGAATAATAAACACATACCTGGATTTCGTCAACTCAGCTTGGTAACAAGATACAGAAGATTTCCGGGGTCACGAAGACCAAGAATGCCCACTGCTATTATGCTGGGATCCCAAAAAGAATCTTCACTTCTATTTAAAGAGAAATGGAGTCTCTTGTAGTGAGTATGGAGGTGTCCATAGGACAAAAGCTGCAAAATCCAGTAATTAACTATCAGTATCATATCAGAAATGTATGCATTACTGAGCAGATGAATCCCTCAACTTGTATGTTAGACATGAACGACTGATAAGATGACAGCGAGCAGAGAAAAATATAGAGAAAAGGTAATTGAGGAGCGCCAATAGGGAATAAATACACTGTAATAATAAATTGTGATATATTTTGAAATAAGAATCAATGTTTCATTCAAAATCTGGTATCATTTTTCAGTATAAACCTATGAAATATATGAACGCCAACCACCAATCTGCTGACTAATTTAGCTTTTGCATACATGATAAATACTACTACTACACTAACTTTTTCTATATTGAAGTAGGAGAACATACAATAGAATATACAGAATGAATTTAAGATTTTAGTGCAAGCATTTGGATGAAGTTGCATTGCTTCTAAGCTGCGGGCATGGCGGTGGGAACACATTATAAGCTTCACCATCGATATGCTCACAGCGCCATTTTGTTTCATGGCGAATGGTACCCAAGTTAATATTTCTCAAACATAGCCCCTCAAACTTAGCGCCTTCGATGCCTTCAAGAATGGGAGCTTTCTCTGCGTCGATGCTGGTAACATTACTGACATGAATGATATTAACTTGGGGAAGGGCATTACGATCCCAACCCTCATCAGGATGGTCATCTGATCCCTGACTAAATCTTATAGGAACCTTGACTCTCTCCATCTTCACATTGGTTATGGTAACATTTGTGATGTATCCTCCTCGACCTCTGTCGGTTTTTATTCTCACCGCGGCCGCAGAGTCCCAGACATGCAGATCATCAACTAGAATGTTAGATATCCCCCCAGACATTTCACTTCCTATTCCTACGCCTGAGCAAGTTGGGGTTGTTCCAGAAATCCTTTGAATGATGATGTTCGAGCTAGGACGAGCAACTGCAACCCCATATTGATCCCAACCACTCTTCACAGCAACTAAATCATCGCCACTCTCAATGTAACAGTCTTCTATGCAAATATTTGTGCTTGAATCTGCAAATCATAGCAACCGACAAAATCAACCAGTTGAAGTAGCAAACAAAATATGATATAGGTTTATCATGATCGTGCTTTCATAAATTTGAAGGAATTGAGCTAATAGTCCTTCTAGGCAAGAATTGGCATTTAAAATGTTCCATTTCTGTTGGAAATGAAATTCTCTCTTTCTAGACCTGACATGTAGAGAGTACATCACCGTCATAAAAAATTATTTTTAACATGTTAGTTGTTATGTTAGTATTATGAAAAATTGCAATATAGTAATTAGAAAAAAAGTATACGAGTGAGACCAAAGTAATTTTCTTTAGAGCTTCAACAATATATTTTGCATATTGCAAATCTAAATGCTGAGGTCCATGGACCATGGGCTTCCTTGGCAGCTCTTTCCACAGAATTTTGCTTGGCAAAAATATAAAGAAAAACAGAGAAAAATCAGACATTAAGGGGATAGTTTTTACTTGAAAAGTCCGCATACCTGGATCAATTCCATCAGTATTGGGAGAGTGAAGAGGAGCCAAAACAGTAAGGTTCTTTATCACCGCATTGCTGAGAGGGTAGAGAAAATTAGCCAGATATTGCCTCCATGGGAGAGAAAGAACATTTCTGCATTGATATAAGAGACTTAAAGAAAATTACCTGCAATACACAGGGTGGATTGTCCAAAATGGAGCATTAAGGAATGTAAGATTTGATATTAGAATGTTTGTCGAGTTCACTAATTCAACAAGGTGGCCTCTTGTGTGTTCTAAAGTTCTGTTCCACCATAAATCCCACCATATCTTCCCTTGTCCATCAATACTACCATTATGTCCTGCAACCGATTACCATTCATGAGAATTTTTCTAATGATAAAGGCTGCATAATGTTATGATACTATTAAAATATTGTTGAGTTTTAATACAAATAAGCAATTTTGGTAATTGATCAAATGAAATACTCAACTATTTGAAGAACAAACGATGTTCTCTGTGCCTGCTAACAGCGAATTCAAAACAGAAGGTCCTAAGTTTCCATTTTGGTTCTAACAATTTACAGGCAATTAAACATCAAATGCCATTTATGTGGTGGCTTGTATCCAGATGTATTAATTCAAACTAGATATGCGTATTAGAAGCGATTCAACTTGAGCGTTCCCATGCATTAACTAATTTATATAAAGCAAGTCAGAGACTAAGGGCCTAGACAATAATTGATACAGCTTTAGAAAATTGATATGATAGAGCACTGATCTTGACATAGTTCTTAAATTTCAAAGTGCCATATGAACCAGAAATTTTCTAAATCAACTCGAAGACCATTTAAAATCTATTTTATCATACTTATAGTCAAAATGAACGCTTTAATGAGACAAATCGAACAATACTAAGAACACCTTGATTTGAGTACAATGAACATAAATTAAATACTTTAAAGTATATTTGAAAACTTCAAAAATCATTTGAAGGATCAAACATCATCCGATTCTTGCATACTTATAGTCAAAATGAGCAGCCCAACAAGAATAATCTAACAAGCAAAAAATTGCTCAATTCCAACATCATTGCGGCATTAAGATATTTAAAAAAGAATATATGATCAAGGTGAATCAATACGGACAATTTTGGGCAAAATATTTTAGAAAATTTGGCCTAAACAATGTGCTAACTTCACATCGCATATAATCATAATTGAGGTGAAATTATTTGGTTAATGACCCACAAGGAAGGTCCAAGTTGATCGCTAAGGGTTGTTCGTGCAATATGGTTTTCTTAAAATTGTGATTTGAGGTTGCAAAGTTTTAAAGACTAGATTATTTTTTTGACTGTTAGATTATGAAGTTCAAAAATAAAGGGGAAACAAATATTGTACTAAAAAAATCAATTATTGAGAAGCAACTTTTAGATCTAAAGTGCCATAGTACACGAACCATAAACTTTTAGAATCAGTTTTAAGGCTATTGAAACTCATTCTCAGCAAATTTATAGTCAAAATGAATGTTATAATGAGATGAGCTTAAAGATACCCAGGATTTTAAAAACCTAAAAGGACCGACCGGTCCAACCGATTCAACCGTAAATCAGACTTAAGGTCTGTCTGGTTCATCCTAAAAATCGTCTATACATCAAACTGGGCTGAACGAGCCAAACTGCCATTTTCAACCAGGGAACCGGTGAACCGGTCTCGATTCCATTAAACAAGCCGGTTCAATTTTTTATTTTATTAAATAATTAAATAAATAAATTTATTCAATTTATTTTTTAATCAAAAATTTATATTATTATATGATTATTCTATCATTTAAATTTTATTTAAATGATTTTCATATTTATTATGTCATCCAATACAATCTTGGTTCGACTCCAGCTAAACCATTAAACTATTAACCACTCTTTCTTTCGGTTCACAACCTTACCTTAATAATACCATGAATGTCTTGATTCAACTCAAAATGGATTTAAATTAAGCGCTAGAAAGTATAGTTGAAATTAAAAAAAAAAATCATTTATAGAATCAAATGTGGGCTCCAAAAATTTGCTCCACGACCTCTCCTATAAGGCCTCAACTTGTTCAGCACATCTGGTCTCCTAGTTCTCTTCACCGCTAATACGAGCAGAAACCCGACATCTAGAGCCATTGCCACGGGTCCAAATGCCAATGGCGCGAACATAACAAGCCCGTCGGAAATAGGCGTGAAATTCTGACCGCCTATTAGGAAACTACTAGAAGCAGTAATTGCACCGACACGGGCCGGCAAGCCATCAGTCACCGCCAGAAAAATGACTGACAGTATGAGTGAAAAAAGCACCATCGATGTGAAAATGGCAGCGATCGCCATCTCTAGATCTCCCACAAAGCATCTACGACATTTTCATGTGGGCAGAAATCTATTAAGAAATTTCGGCACAGAGAGAACGTCAGCTGAAGTTAAATTTAAGTTTTATTAACACAAGGAGTGACGAGCAGAAGAGTTGATCAATGGGAGTAGCTGCCATTTGCGAGATTCACAAGATTTAGGAGATACAAGGTCGAAGCATCTGAGGTAATTAAGTTTGATTTGATTTAACATCGTTTGACTTTTAATTTAATTAAATGTAATAATAATTGATTATTATAATAGGCATTATTAATTCAAATGACAAGAATGTGTCAATCATCCAAAATTGCTTCGATTCGCATGCATCTCCTCAATTTGCACACAATCATCCTGGAACTTGCACTAATTTGCAAGCGCAATTTTATTAGGCAAAATTAAGGTTGATTTTGGGTAATGTTGACGTTCTAGATGCAATGTTCAGTCTGTTTTATGATTGGACGTCGTTTGGATAATTTCGCAACTCAATTTCCTCAAGTTGTGCATCGTTTCCTCGGGACTCGTGCTAATTTCATTGCTCACATTGGTTATCATTTTTGGATATTGATGATATTTCAAACGCGATGGCAAAGTTCGTTTTGCTATCAGTCGTCATTTGGGCGGCGTTGTGTGTCAATTTCCTCATTTTATGCATCATCGCCTCGGGATTCATGTCGTCACCCCAAACAACCCCAATTGAACAGGTTGGCAGTGATTATTGGGTGTTGACGATGTTCCGAACACAACGGCAAAATCCGTTTTGTGATCGGAAGTCGTTTGAGTAGCGATGCATGTCATTTTCCTCAGTTTGCGTGTGTTTCTTAAGATGCATGTCGATTTCAGCAGACGATCTTAATTGAGCAAATTAATGGTCATTCTTGGGTATTGATGATGTTTCGGATGCAATGTCGAATTCCGTTTCACGATCGGACGTCGTGTGCGCTACGTCGCGCATCAATTTTGAGTGTCGGTCGTCCTTATAGACTAATCTCATCCAATTTGACTACGAGGGGTCTCCTCTAAGCTAGATTCGAAGTCCTGATTGCAATGGCTAGTCCGTTTAATAATCGGAGGTTGTTTGACCCTTTAAGTGATTCGTCGCGCCGATGCGCGCGTTGCTGAAATCGTCATTTTTGCCTATTGCCTCATGTTTTTGCATACAGGGGTCAACACCAAACTTCTCCCAAATCTTGCAAGCATATAGTAGAAACAAGCAATTCAACGAGAAAAATCCAATTGAGCTAAAAATCACTCAATTTTGATATCATTAAATCATTAAATTTTCTTTAAAATAGCATATGATTGAGAGGAATCAATATGGATCGTTCGATGGAGTATTTTAATTTTTGGTTGAAATAACTAGAATATCAATCACCATAAATCTATGAAAAATCCATCTTTCCACATAATCGAGGAAATTCGAATGAAAGTATGAGACCCCAAGAAGGCTTCTAGAAGAAATAATCTAGAACTATGTTAACCAAAATGTTGAGACCCATCATCACCAACAAGGTCAACTCCTACGATCAACTTCAAAGTTGATGCTTTTCGTCACCATCTAGGCTAATGCCATCTATATCAATGCTAACACTTGCCACAGAAATTTTTCATTGACGCCTTCATCATCAATAAGGTCCATTATCAACAATAAGTATGACAATTGTCATTGACACCAACACCGATGCCCATTATCAACAATAAGTATGATGATTGTCATTGACACATTGTGTCAAAAACATGCAAGATGATGCTTGTCGTCCACCTCAACCCTGACGTTCGTTGTCAACACTAATGCCAAGGCTAGCCATCAACGCCAACACTGACACTAGCTGCCGACATCAATACTAACTCCCATTGTTAACACCAATACTAATGCCCATTATCACCATCAAGACTGAGATCTTTCATTACCAATGTCAATACTTGACCATCGTCACCAATAAGAACAATGCTCTCTGTCAACACCAAGGTCAATTTCCGTCTTTGACCACCATTGATACTTGCCTAACACCCATCATCGACACGAATATTGATGCCTAACACCACCACTAAGTTTGAAACTCGTTGTCGCAAAAAAGTTTAGCTTTTTTCTATCATCAACAACCTCGATGCTCCTCAAAACCAACACCGACATCTTTCATCACTTCCAAAGTTGATGCCCATCTTCACCATCTTCATCTATCATCTTATAAGGAGAATGACCCAACATACCAATGAGCGTATGCTAATAATAACTCAAACATTTCAAGGCTCCATCTACTTCCAATCATGAAAAATCTTCTACAATTCATGTCCACTACATTATATTAATATCTTTTACAATTACAAAAAGCGTGCATTCTTTATAATATACGACTCACTATTAGAATCATTTCAACTGGATTAAGTACTACAATTTTTCCCCTTCATAGATTTTCCACATAAGCAACCTTATGTAAGCTTCTTGTAATATATATATATATATATATATAATACATTATATATATATATGTGTGTGTGTGCGCGCGCGCGCGCGCGCGAGTGAATGATCCAACATGTGATAATAATCTAAAGAGAAAAAAGTTCTCAGCCAAACAACATCCACTGATCATATACAATACATGATGAGGTTAATATATTCATTAACTAATATAATTGTTCTGCTAACCCAATATACTTTATCTTCAGGCAACTCCATTCACAACGTTCTCGAATCTCTTCAGAGTGAGAATAGAATATTTGGCTAACATATGTATTCTATCAATCTTAACCAAACCGACTAAGAGTATTCAGGATTTCCATTGTTATTTAACAAAAATAATTAAACTAATAGTATAAAAATTTGTATGGAGACATACTCTGGTGGTTGAACAATTCATTTATATGAGCCAATACTTTCAATGGTTATACTTATGAATACAAGTTTCTTGTTTATTAACGAAAAGGCCATACAAAATACAAAGCTGCTTATGTGGAAAAACTTTGAATCTTTCATGCACGCAGCCATCCCCAAAGAAAAAAAAAATATTAATAAAAGAGTAGTGCAATGTTCCAGCTACTCAAATTCTGAACTTGTAACCCCTATTGTTTATCTTTTCTCGAGATACCTATCCTATCCCTTGTTGTTAAACCTGACTAACAAAGCTTTCTTTGACTCATATGGAATAAGCAGATCAGCAATCACCAAAAAGATTGAGAAAGAACAAAATATACAGACTTACAAGAGGCCGCCTATTACATTAATCTTTGAAAGAGCTACATGTGCTCTAAGCTAATACATATAGAAGATATTTTTCACGACGTTTCTTAAGCGCCAAAGAAAGAAAGTATTTCGTTGGTGTAATTAAAATGCAACATTGACTCAAAACTCCGTCTAATGATCTCTTTGACAAAATGAATGAAAAATGAAATATTTACTTTCTATAAAAAAATTCTTCCTATCTAAGATGAGCACTTAAATAGTTTGTGAAATCGCCCAGGCCCACCCATCACAATGTGATTGAAGAAGCATTGAAACAATCCAGACTAAAAACATCATAATATGCAAGAGACAAAAAAAAAACTTTAAAATTTCAAAATATGAGATAATTTGAAGAATGAAGAGACCTGTTAAAACAACATCATGGAGGCCATTGCCATGGATGAGGCTAATATGTCTTCCACCCGGTCTCTCCCTTCCACGCCCATATGAAGGCAAAGGCTCTATCAGTGGCCACTCCTTAGGATCCTTGGATGTTGCAATAAAACAAAAATCAGCCAAGAAAATTTTGATTTACTAAGATCACGATGAAAAACAATGCTATGTTGTGTATATTTCTTAGACATATTAAATGCTAAGAAAATAAAATAAATTTTCTTTTAAGTTGAAGGAATTCGTTAGAAAGCACAAAACCTTAACATAACACTCAAAAGTAAAGAGAAAAAAATTATAAAAATTAATTACCATCATTTCACAGGAATCCCTTGTATACCAGTAAAAAAAACTCGAGACCACCTAAAATAGCTACATTAGAAACCAGGCTTCCAAAAAAAAAAATTATTTTTACAACATATCTGAGAATTATATTTCTGTATTAAAGAAAAACTTGAATCACGTGAAGGGAAGACAATTGAAGTGCACCGTTACGTTCAACTAGCTGCAATCACAATAAGTATAAACGAAACCTCTCTTATCATGCAAACCAGATTCAATTTCAGGAAACCATACCGCCAGGAAGAAAACTTGGCAATACCAGAAACCAAGGTCATAACAAGTGTGAACGCCATCAATTTCAAAAGAAAAATAATTAGGGAAGCACTTATGAAAACAAACACGTCGATCTACCACCAAAACAAACATCAAAACCCGGCCCCTCTTAGTAAAAAAACCTCATTTTCTTGAATGAAAATGAATATTGCTTAACAATACCACCTAAAAAACACCAAGTTCAATCCACCGTGCAACCAATCATTAGTTAAAAGAACGATTTAACAACCACCACAGAATCAAACCTAACATCCAAAAGAACGCTTTATTTCCCCCAAAATCATCAATCCGACGCTTTAAAATATTGAAACGGATATTCATCAATAAAAAGAAAAAAGCAAAAAACAAAAAACGAACCCCACCTCTGATCCCAAGATTACGGCCCCATCATCCAAGAAAAGCGTGAAATTGCTTGACAAATTAAAGCTTCCCGTGAGCCATCTGCCAGGCGGCACGTTTAGCTGGGCCCCACCCTTGTCCCCAAACTCCCTGCACCTCTCCACCGCCCGCCGGAACGCCGCCGTATTAGATGTTCGGCCGTCACCGATCCCGCCGAATTCCTTTATCGAGAAAACTGCCTTCCTCGGTGGCCCTGCGTCGTAGAATCCAGCGCAGCTTCGATTGGCCGGAAGGCTGGCACTGTAGGCGGCGACGGTGGTCGTCGGCGGAGAGTAGGGGGCGCCTGCGGGAGTGGAGTTACGCTGGAGGAGGGAGAGGAAGACGATTGAAGCGGCAGCTAGGAGGCTTGCGGCCAACGAAGGTCTCTTGAGGCGGACCCACTTCCATGCGCGACTAGGGAGCCACGGTTTCTCCGCGACGTCCATGTCCTCTTTTTCGTTTGATAGGGGCTCTTATTTTAAGAAGGCCAAGAAGGCAAAAGGCTTCGTAATGATGGAAAAATGCATCTATGTCACCGCAAATTATGAAATTTCTTTTCACACCTAATTTCGAAATTTTTTATTTATTGGTATTGTGAATCAAATTAATTTTTATTTTATTAAAATACTAATTTAACTATATTTTTTAATTTTTAAATTTATCAAAATTAAAATTAAATTATAATAATTCATTCAAATATTATAACAACAAAACACATTAATTTAAATAAATAGTAATAGAAATTCCAGACTGAATATTATTATTTTTATATAAAAAGTATATATATATAATATATATATTATATATATTAATATATATAATATTAAATTTAGTATTATATTCTTGATTTTTGTTCATGTGTGACATCAATGGTAGATTATTCAAAGCTAGTGAAATTAAGAGTCATTTGGAGGCTATAATATTTTATAAATTGAATATGAATGTTGATGTGAAAAATAGTTTAAATATTCTGATTGTAAAAATGCAGAGTCACTGAGGGAATGAACATTATTATAAACTTGCAAAAGCCACTAGAAAATAGTAATCAAATTAAATTTTTGTTATTGTATTAAAAGTGTAGTGAGAAAGTGTCCGAAACATACTCTAAGTCATATAAAATATACAAAATAATATAAATTGACTTATCATGAAATATAAAAACTTTTTATGCTCTCACCATCTCATTCACATTTTATTTTGCCAAACCTTGATATGAATTATGGACTATAAAATAGTCATTACTGGCTTAACACTATGTTGAACAAAGGGACTAATTGTAATAGAGCAATGATGGTTGAAAGGACTGTAATCAAGTAATGATGGTATGAATACCATTATCAATTGGTACTTTAAGTCAAAGAATTATAGTTGGTATAATGCTCAGAGACTATACTTGGACGATAGTGGTCAGAAGATCGTAAGTCAAGTAATAGTGGTCAGAGGACTATAGTGACAGTGGTCGAAGGTCCTTAGCTGAGCAATGGTAGTTGGAGGATCGTAATCAACTGACGATGAAGGTCGAAATACTATAATGGTCAGCTGACAAATGATTAGTGGTGACGGTCAGGGCGGTGGCTCGACATTGGTGCTTGGGGTTCTGTGATGCCTAAGAACTCTTTTGAATCTCAAGCTAAAGTTCAGCCTCCAACTTAAGTTATCACCTTTCTCTCACTCATGTAGAGAGTAATGACTTATTTATAGATTTTTTAAAGTGATATGTTCCCTAAATATAGTTAAAATCTGGAACACTCCATCGTACACCCATTTTGATTCTCTTGATCATAAAGAAATAGTTCAAGATTTGAGTATCTTAATGATGTTAAAATCAAGTGATTTTGAGCTAGTTATACTTGTCTGGTCAAGCCGCTCAATTCGATTATAAGCATATCAAATTTGTAGATTACCTTGCTATTTAATTAATATCATGAATTTTTTAATCACACTTTAAATCCTTGATTTGAGCTCATTCAACCTCTGATTGAATTTTTTTTTTTTAATTTCATCTCATTAAGACACTCAGTTCAACTACAAGTTTGTTGAAATCAAAATTCAAATAGCCTAAACTTAATTTTAAAATTGTTCAATTTAAATATGTATTGAGATTCGTGTCAAATAAAAAAATGTTCATTGTGTATCAATAAATATTTTATTTTTTTTGAATTAATTTAAAAATCATCATAATTAAAAATTAATTAATATATTCTCACTAGTTTTGTTTCTTATGTGACATAAGTGGTGGATTATGCAAAGCCATTGGAATTCAGTTGTACAAAATAGTATAGAATAATATACATTGACTTGTCATAAAATAAAATAAAAAAAATTATGCTCAGCCTAACGTGGTATGAGTCGTATGACGACCCGAAGTATTTGCCAATCATAATTTACCGCGTGGAAAATGCTTGCCGCCCATCGCTTATCATGTGCAAAAAATAATAATTAGATTAGGTTGGTGTGAATCATAGAGCAAATAAAAATAAATAAGAGAATAAGGGCTGATTTGATTAAATTATTATAAAAATAATAATTTTTTAAAAGCAGCTGTAAAAAGTATATTTCTTTCAAAAAAAAAAAAATTGGAAACATCAAAAATACTTTGGGTGTGAAGTAAAAAATAAAAGTCTAAATAAAAATTCTTATGATTTGTACTCGAAGAATTTGCCAATCATAATTTACCGCGTGGAAAATGCTTGCCGCCCATCGCTTATCATGTGCAAAAAATAATAATTAGATTAGGTTGGTGTGAATCATAGAGCAAATAAAAATAAATAAGAGAATAAGGGCTGATTTGATTAAATTATTATAAAAATAATAATTTTTTAAAAGCAGTTGCAAAAAGTATATTTCTTTCAAAAAAAAAAAAAATGGAAACTTAAAAAATACTTTGGGTGTGAATTAAAAATTTAAAATAATAAAAAAATTGTTCCAAATAAAAATTCTTATGATTTGTACTCTAAATTCTTATTTCTCTTTTATTTATACAAAGAAATTTGCATTTGTTAATTATAGTTTAGGAGTATTTTTTTAGAATATTAATTGTAGCAATTAATTTTAAATGATTAAATATAAAATTCAATTAACTATTGGCTTGACTAACTGAAAGAATCATCCCAATTTTAAAGGAGTCCATGTTATGAGCATCTACCTCATTAAATAATGGGTTCTATTTCTAAGGACAGAGGAAAGAGTAAGTGGTTTAAATTAATGATTTTTTTTAATTGAAAAATATAATAGGTGATTATCAAATGAAGAAAAAATCTAATAGGGATAGCCTCGATGAAGAACAAGCCCAACCAAAGAGAAGAAGAAACAAGAATGAATAGAGAAAGAAGTGGATAGTGAAGACAGAGGTAATAAGGAAATGATATGATTACATCTATTACAGATGAAGCCAAGTATTTAAAGAAAGTGAGTGGCCTCCATACATATTAACCAATGGATGATTGCCACATCATAAAGAAAGTACAACTATATTAACAGAGTTATAATACATGATTCATATATCTTTATGCACTAATACACCCCTGCAAACTGATGGGTCATGGATAACAGTCAGTTTGAGTCGTAGGTAAAGAACCCTAAGTGTAGAAAGAGATTTGGTGAAGACATCAGCCACTTGATCTACAGTGTTGGAGACGAATGTTATTGTTTTGAATGTGATACTTGAGTAAAATTTAATCAATTTCTATATGCTTTGTACGGACATGGAAGATTGGATTGTTAGCTAATGCTATATCATAAGTTTTATCACAATAGATGTGTGTAGGACAATCTTGAGGTATGCCAAAATCTATAAGAAGTCGACGAAGCCAAATAATGTTAGATGTAAGAGATGCTAAAGCACGGTACTGTGATTCCGCCGATGGTTTGGCAACCGTGTGCTACTTTTTAACCATCTATGATATGATTGTGTCTCCCAGAAGTGAGTAATATATGTATGTAGATTTTTGAGAGATTGGATCTCCAACCCAGTCGACATCTAAAAAAGATTTAAGAATGAGATTAGTTTTCGTAATAGGAATACCGTAGTCAAGCGTACCTTCGATGTAGCATAAAAGGCACTTTTATAAGATAAATGTGTTGAGGAAGGGGATGATGCATATGCTACGATAATTGGTTGACACTGTATGCAAAGTCCGGGCGAGTAATCGTCAAATATTGTAGGGAGACGGTGAGTCTTTTGTAGGTATGAGGATCATATAGTACAAATTCATAAAGGAAATTTATGGGTAGCTTCGTACAGGTGGGATTGGATAATGGATTGCAGTGAGTCAATTGAGCTTGCTGAAGAAGCGTGTAAGTGTATTGCTTTGGGATAAGAAATACTTTTGATCGTTATAATCAATCTTGATGACGAGAAAATCATGAGCATTGCCAATATGCCTCATAAAAAAATTTGGTACCGAGTTGATCAATGACCGTAGAGATAGCTTCTTGATTGTTACCCGCTATGAGTATCTCATCAATGTACCTAAGTAGGCAGATTTGAGCTTGGGGCTGTCAGAGTATTAATAGAGATGGGCAGCGTTGCTGTGAGAGAATCCTATAGATACCAAATATGACGTGAACGTGTTGTACCACTGTCTTAGCACTTGTTTAAGTCCGTAAATTGCTTTGTGAAGAGGACAGACATAATTATGATGAGTGCTGTTTTTAAAGCCTTTCTATTAGGACATATAATCATTTTCTGGTAGATTGCCATGGTGAAAGGCATTGGCCATGTCAAGCTGGTGAATAAGCTAGTCATTGTAAAGAGCCGCAACTAGTAGAATGCAAATTGTAGGTAGCTTAGCCACTTGGTTGAAAGCTTCTGTGTAGTACCAGCCATATTTATGGTTTTCTTGTGCGACCAGCCGGGCCTTGTGTTTGGCAACCGAACCATCAGCATGAAATTTAGTTATATAAGTCCATTTACATCCTAGAATAGACGCATCCTTGGGTGGTTGAACTAAGCTCCATATGCCTTGCTTTGTAATACCAAGAATTCCATGGCCATAGCTTGATTACACTCTAGGTGCTTGATTGCTTCATTGTATGTGGTGGAAATAACTGGAGAGGATAAAGAAGTATGAGCATGAAAAAGATTTAATCGAACTCGAGGTTTAAGAGATCCTGTTTGCTTCCTGGTAACCATCAGATAATGAGGCAATATGTGAGAAGATGGGAGCTGAGAGTGATTGTTTTACATAACAGGATTAGTCGTAGAAGATATAATAGACAGGGCATTGGTGCTGTAGTGGTTTGATGAATTTGGTGCATAGTCGATGACATCACTGATATAGGAGTGAGGAGGAATGGAGAAATGTCCTTAGCAGATGTAATTGTTGAGGAAGAATACTCGGTAAAGGGGAAATATTTCTCATTAAACGTTGTGTGCTTGAATATTATGATTTTGTTAGTATTGAGATCCACACACTTATAGCCTTTATAAGAGAGAGGAACCCAAGAAAATGCAGGATTTGACTTTGGGTTGAAATTTGTGATGAGTATGAGATGGAGTGAGAGGAAAACATACATATCCAAATGTGAGGAGATGACTACAGTCGAGTCTGACATTATGTAAGAGTTAGAAAGGGGATATATTGTTTATGGTAAGGGAGGACATACAATTGATCAGATAAACTGAGGTCAATACAGTCTCCGGCCAATGTTTGTAGGGAACAGAGGTAGTGAGAAGCAACGTTCTAGTCGTCTCTATAATATGTTTGTGCTTTCGTTCTGCTACGTCATTTTGTTCCGAAGTATAAGGACATGAATTTGATGGGTAATACCATAAATTTGAAGAAATTGATTTAACGAGTAGTTAACATATTGTTATCTCCGTCAGTGCGTAGAATTTGAATCGGATGAGAGGTATATTTTTCAATTTGTGCTTTAAAAGCTATAAAGATGTTAGTAACATCAGATTTGTATCTCATGGGAAATAATCATGTAAAATGCAAAAAATCACCACAAAGATTACATAGTACTTATATCCTTTAATCGATACAACTGGAGCAGGGCCTCAGACATCCGAATGGATAAGAGAAAGAATAGAATTTTGACGAGTTACATATTTTTCAAAGAGAAGTTTACTATCTATAGACTCTTTACAAGACAATCATGAAGAGGAATTCATGTTTATATGAAGAAGTGGGTTACAATTTGAGATAACATTGAGCACCCTCTTATGAGGGTGACCAAGCCTGGAATGCCATGGATGAGAGTTGCTTGCGGTAGCAAACAATGCCTATGAGTGAGGAGTGAAGGATTTAGTTGGAATAGGATATAACCCACTATTATATGATCCTTGAAGAAGAACTAGCTATGTCTTCAGATCCTTAAACATGAATCCCAATGGATAAAAAATAATAGAGATTCATTATCTTTGGTAAGTTTAGAAATATATAACATATTATAATGTAAAGATGGAGTATGAAGGATTTTAGATAAGTTAAGTTTACGAGATGGGGTCGGTAATAAGCAGGCCCCCGAGTGAGCGATATTAACCGATCACCCATCGCCAATAATGATACCATCAGAACCTTAATAAGGAGTAGATATGGACATATTATGGAGCAAATTGGTAAGATGCGATGTCTCTCCCGAATCCAGATACTAGTTAGCATAAGAGTTTTCTAAACTGGTAACCAGTGCTCTGTTTAGATTGTTAGTAGAAGATGGAATCTATCGCGGATTTAGACAATGCCAGCAGTTAGGTGCTGAGTGACCTTTCTTGAGGCATATTTGGGAAATTATAGATGATACAGCAGTTGGTTCATTGATGGTATTGGAATTAGATGCATTCCTTCCTCTGTTACGACGGCTTCATCCTCTCGATGAGTATAAAGCAGTATTAGGATCGCTTGCCGAAGAGACACGAGCAGCATCAGAGGCTAAGTTGATTTCATCACTAAGAAGAAGCATATAGAGATGATCAAGGCTAATCAGCGTAAGCATAGTTATGATAGCAGTTTGACATAGCCGACGATCAGCACAACCTGCTCTTAATACCATGAAGAACAAGCCCAACCAGAGAGAAGAAGAAACAAGAATGAATAGAGAAAGAAGTAGATAGTGAAGACAAAGGTAATAAGGAAATGATATAATTACATTCTGTTTCATATGAAGCGAAGTATTTAAAGGAAGAAAGTAGCCTCCATAAATATTAACCAATAGATGATTGCCACATCATAAAGAAAGTACAACTATATTAACATAGTAATAATACATGATTCATATATTTATATGCACTAATACTCAATTTAAAGAGGAAGAAAAGAAGGCATATAGAGGTAATTAAATTTGTATAAATTTAGAGAGTTATAATAGATTATGAAATTGAATTAAAATCTATTAATTTAGAAAGAGATGATATTCTATGGATGATACTCGACACATTTGAAGTTTTCCTTAAAGACCAAATGAATTCAGAAGTGCTTTGAAGTTTAGTAAAGCCATTAATGCAAATGAATTTTATTTGAACAATAAGAGATTTTAATAATTGAGCTGAGACGAGTATTGAAGTCTATATCAAAGCTTGGGGTTTGAATGGAACTGAAGTCCGAAAGAAATCAAAGTGGATAATTTCAATTGCGTATAACAATTCCAAATTTCTTTTACATTATTTAAATATTTTTTTATGTATTGCAATTATTGCATGATTATAGCATTATGTTGACTAACTAGTTAATCTATAAATGAATTACGGGAGAAATATAAAAGAAATGGAAATGTGAAATATTTGTTATATGACTCTTATAGAACATTGTAATATACCTAAAATACTTGATACAGTTAAATGTTAAATATGCAACCAACTTAATACTAATATAATTATCAAGGTTGTGAAAATCGGACCGGACAACGAACCGGACGAAGGAGAGGCTCACGGTTCGACCGGTCGAACCGGGGTCGAACCAGATGACGTAATAAATAATAATATTATTATAAAAAATAATAAAATTAACATAATAATGAAATATAATAACCATATCTTTTAATATAAATTATTGTTAATTTATATTACATATTTAGATATAAACTATAAATATAAATTATATAAAAAACTCACAATAAAAAATAATTGTTTATAATATATAATTAAATATAAATTTTAAATAGAAAAAATAAAAAAATATTAACTAAAAAAGTAAAATTTCCAAAAAAATAAAAAATAAAAATAAATATTATTCATATTATAAAAAATTAACAATATAATTAAATATATTAAAAAAATAAATGGGTAAAAAATAAAAAAAAATATTATCAACTAAATAAATAAATATTATTTATATTATAAAAATTAATTAAAAAAACCATTACAAAAAAGATGTTTTGCTTTGCATAGTGTATACATGAAACCAAAGAGAGCTTTTTGCTTGTATGGTTTAGTCCCACATCACTTGTGATGTTTTGTTTTGCATAATTTATATATTTTTTGCTTTTGATAATGATAGGAGCCTCATATGGGGCATTGTGAAGTCATGTGAAAATGTTGCAAGTAATTATAAATCATATTTGTAATATTTATTTAAAGAGTTTAAATATTTATATATATATTAAATGATTAAGTTATCATTTATTTAATATTAAATAATTTATTTAATTATTAAAAAAAATTGGACCGGCCGGTTTTAGAAAATCGGTACCGGTTCCCGGTTGAACCGGCGTTCAAACCGGTTCTGGCCGGTTTGATGCACACCCGATTTTTAAGGGTGAATCGGACCGGCCTTCAGACCGGTTTACGGTTGAATCGGTCGGACCGACCGGTCCAATCCGGTTTTCAAAACGTGGATAATTACTGATATTTTCACATAAAAACTCTTTTGTTCCTTTGTCTACTCAAGTTCCTGTTCGTGAGCTGAATTTTCGTTTATCAATAGGACGTAAAATTGTTTCACTCTACCATTGCGAATTTTTAAGCCCGCAAATATATGCTACAAAAAATTTAGTGATAATTTTCTTTATTCTCATTGCTTTTGAGGAGTGTTCTACTGAACACTGGTGTTTGATATCATCTCATTGAATAAGATCATCACTAGATATGCTCATTATAATCCACACGATAATGTAATTAAATTATTTCTTTTTTATGCGCCTAACAATTATTTTATTGAAATCAGTATTTTCATTTACAAAACTAGCCTTTAGATTTTCATTTAATTTCAACTTTTATCTAACATTTGATCTACTCTGCTTGTGCTATAATTTCTTTCACCATTGTTTTTTTGTTTAGGTGCTATCTACATTTGCAAATTGAAGCCCCATAAAAGGAACAAGAGGGCCGGGAAGGACGCACCTCTGGGATTCCTCTTCCAATCCGTCTCAAAATGGGCGTTATGGCAAAGAACAAGAAGAAAAAGAAAGAAGTAATTTGTCTAATAGTAACAAATAGTGTCTCCACAGGTTGACATCAGATCCAACCTAGTAGTAAGCAACCCGCCAAAAGCAACCAAATATTCCTTGGTGAATCGGTCGAAAACTTGAACTACTAACATACATATTATTCAAAAAAGGTAAAGCCAACAAAGATATAAAAACTGGTGCTATTGCAGCTACACCTCCTGATTTGCCAGGTATACTGTGAAGAATGGCATGGGTCAGTAGGAAATACCATTCCGACACAATATGAGGCGGGGTGGGCATCGGATTAGCAAGTATATAATTGTCAGGATGCCCCAAAATATTAGTAGCATAAAAAATCCAAATGAAAAAAAAAAATTCCCAAAAAAAAAAAAAAAAAAAAAAAAAAAAAAAAAAAAAAAGATAGCAGAAGTTACCCGACCTACTAGTTCCTTTACACCCAATGGATTATTTGATCCATATTGATGCAATGCAGCCATACGAAGAAGACTGGCACCTACTAAAAGAAAAGGGAGTCAATGATGAAGACTAAAAAAAAGATTTAAGGTAGAATTGTCCACGGAGAAACCACCCCAAAGCCAAGTCACTATGGTATCTCCTACTACATGTATGGTGCTAGCTAAGCTTGTAATTACTTTAGCTCCCCAAAAGCTCATCTGACCCCAAGGTGGTATGTATCCTATAAAAGCCGTCACTTCTTCTCTTAACATTTTACGACTTCATCTGTCGCCGTTTTGTTGCTATTTTATTTTTCATATTGCAACCATAGTTCTATTTGATCACTATTTTTTACTGTTATTTTAAATTTTTTACATTATGAAATTACTTTTTATAATATCTTTTTAAAAATTAAAGTATGAGATAAATAAAACTAAATTATTTGGCAATACAACTAAATTTTAAGACATTCAAAATACTTTTATTGATAATTATAATATTGAATGTCTAATAATTTAGCTTATTATTAAGCCGGCTCATTTAATACGAAAGGGAGAACATGCTTCTAATTTAAATAAATTTTCTGATAAAATAATAAAAAAATAAGAAATTAGAATGGAAATAATAAGCTATATATTTTTTTATTTTTTAATAATTTTGTACTTAAACTCATGAATTCAATGTATTTTAAGTATTTTATGTATTAATTTTAAATGAGTTAGCTCACGAGCTAACTAGTGAAGTAAAAAATGACTCAAATTTGACTCCTTAGCTCAACAAGTCTAAGGCTTCGTTTGGGGCGGCTTTCTTAGTGCTTATTAAAGCAACTTTTTAGTACAAAAATTTAAATTTGAGTACTAGAAAGTTACTTTAAGAAGCAATAAGAAAGCCGCCCCAAACGAAATCTAACTCTAGAGCCATTTATTAAGTCGAACTTGAACCAACTCATGCGTCGGCTTTATTATTTTTTGTCACTTTTTGTGAATAATGATGATTAGTTAGGCTTCGTTTGAGATAGCTTTTGGCCATTGTTTCTTTGTTGCTTTCAAGAATTTGTGTATAAGAAAATTGCTGTTGAAAGCAGTTAAAAAATTATCCCAAACGAAGTCTTAATTTGCTCATGATTTTATCTTCTGAATACACTTCATTTTTGAGTTGGGCTTATCATGGCTTGTTTTTATTCATATTTAGTAAGAGAGCTGGATGCGGCCAAGTAGGAGGGTAGATGTGTATTGAGAAAGAGAAATTATTATGTGGGGAGTCTGTACGGGTATAGGATCCTTAATAGTGTTGCAATTGCTGGTGGTTGCCAATATTAGGTGATGAGAAGAAGGTTTCGTTTGGGACGTCTTTTTTACAGTTTTTAAAATGATTTTTTGATACATTTTATTTAAACTAACAAATTTTGGATTAAAAAGCTGCTTCATAAAGTAGTAAGAAAATCATCCCAAACGGAGGCGAAGGGGACAAATTTGCTAATTAAGAAGAAACATATGGAATATATATATAATATATGTATTTACGTCATTTTTTCATTTACTACGCTAACTTGTTATATCGTGGTGCTGGATAGGTCCTCCTATATTAATCTTGTTGTATTGCTACTTACCGAGGAGTATTGCTGGGCTGCTTTGCTACTTTTTTTTTAATGTACTTTTTTTAATATATATCTTATCAAGAAGTTTAAAGTGATTGTAATAAAGTTATTTATTGGCTGTAAATTTTTGTCTGAAATTATTTATTATATTGATGCGCCCTAGAATATTCGTAGCGATAGATAAATATATAGATTAACATCTTAGCTTTGTACAAATATCCAATATATAATCAAATAAAATTGAGGGCATAGCAATTATAAAAGAGACCAAATTTTTTACGTGGAAAACTCTGAAAATGAGAAAATTGGGGCCCGACCCAATTTGAATGAATACACTAGTATTTGTAGTTGATTAAAAATGAGTCCCTTCCTTGGGGGAAAGGCCTTAGTTTGACGTAGGGGTGCAAACGAGTTGAGTCGAGCTTGAGCCAGGGGGTGTTCGAGTCAAGCTCGATTTCCAAATATCGAGCTCGAGTCGAGCTCGAAAGATGAGCTCGAGCTCGACTCGTTCGAAACGAGTCGGGTCGAGCGGCTCGTCGATCAGCTCCTTCTCGACCTGTGTCATCCGCAGATAGCTACATCGTCCCGAGCTACGTCAACCTCCGTCGACTGTCATCCCGCTGTCAAAGCTGCAAGCTCGTCCTCCCAAGCTACGAGCTTCGTCGTCCGTCGTGCCATCGAAGCCCGCTACCTCCTTCCTGAGAATCTTGCTCCCTCCCACCTGTGAATCCTACACCTGCCTACATCGTCTTGTCTTATGCGAGCTACTCGGCAAGTTCTTAAGACGAGCAACGGAGTGTTCAAACTCGAGCTCGTTAAGCCATCAAGCTCGAAATTATGTTTGAGCTAGACTCGTGAGGTCGATAAGCGTGACTCATCAAGCTCGTTAACGAGTCATGCCCGAGCCGGCTCGGCTTAAATTGGTTGCACCCCTAGTTTGAGTTAGGAAATATACATCATCCATAATGCATTATATGGTGGAAATTGGAAGAATTAAAATTGATTTTTTCATTTGGTCAGCAGGACCATAGTCGGCTTGCAACAGAGGTCAGAATGGCAGCGGTCGAAAGGATCATAGTCGGTGGGAAACGGAGGTTGGAGAGACCATTATCAGGTGAAGGAGGTCGAATGGACTTTAATCGACATGCGACGGAGGTCATAAAAATCATTGTCTAGTGATGGAGGTCTGAAGGACCTTAGTCGGTGGGCAAAGAAGGTTGTAAAGACCATTGCCTGGTGATGAAGGTTGGAAAGACCATAGTTGGAGAGCAACGAAGGTCGTAAAGACTGTTGTTTAGTGACAGAGGTCGGAAGGATCGTAGACGGCGGACAGCGGAGGTCGGAGAGACCATTATCAAGTGATTGAGATTGGAACGATCGTAGTCGATGGGTGACAAAGGTCGTAAAGATTGTTGTTTAGCGACAAAGGTCGGAAGGACCATAGTTGGCTGGAGACGAAGGTCGGAAAGATTATTGTCAAGTGATGGAGGTCGAATGGACCATTGTCGGGTGGAAGTCCATCTATAATTGGAAGACGGGTGGAAGTATGGCGTCACTTGGTGGTCGGGTAAAAGTATGGAGTCACTCGGTAGTCGGGCGAAAGTTTTGCGATAGTCACTGGTTGGGTGGAAGTCCTGCGTTAGACGGTGTCTGGGCGGAATTCTGATGATAGTAATGGTTGGGCGAAGGTATGCTGACAGTCTGTGGCCGGGCGGATGTTCGACGTCATTCGGTGGACTGGCGAAAGTCTAGCATCAGTCAATGGACGGGAGGAATTTCGACGATAGTTGTGGGTCGAGTGAAGGCCCGACGAAAATCCGACAACAATCGGTGGCTTGGCGGAAGTCCGACGGCAGTTGAGGAGGAGTCTGGTGTTAAAAGAACTTATATTTCTCTCCTTTCCTTCTCTTCCTTGCTTGGGCCCCTAGTTTAGAGTCACTCGGTAGTTGGGTAGAAGTTCAGCAATAGTCACTGGTTGGGTGGAAGTCCTACATTAGACGATGTCTGGGTGGAATTCCAGCGACATTAATGGGTTGGGCGAAGGTATGCTGACAGTCTGTGGCCGGGCGGATGTTCGACGTCATTCGGTGGACTGGCGAAAGTCTAGCATCAGTCAATGGACGGGAGGAATTCCAACAATAGTTGTAGGCCGAGCGAAGGCCTAGCGAAAGTCCGACAACAATCGGTGGCTTGGCGGAAGTCCGACGGCGGTTGAGGACGAGTCTGGTGTTAAGAGAACTTATATTTCTCTCCTTTCCTTCTCTTCCTTGCTTGGGCATGACTAATAAATCGGATGAAGATCAAGGGTAAGTTGGAAGTGGTTTGAATGGACAGCCGATGCAGATCCCCTTGATCAGAAATCATTTATTGAGTATTTTAATGTCTTAATGATATCAGAATTAGATTATCTTAGGCTTGTTGGATTCGTCTCGTTGAGCCACTCAATTCGACTATAAGCATGTTATATTTAAAATTCATTTGGTAATCCAAATTATGGTTTGAATCTTCAAAAGATGCTTCGGGTCTTTGATTTGGACCCATTTGGGCTCGAATTGAGTCTAATTTGGTGTCGTTGGGTTCTTATTTTTGAGATGTTCAGTTCGACTATAAGTTTGTTGAAATTGAGGTTCGAATGGTCCCCAATTTTAATTTCGGAAGTTTCCTACCTGATTTAGCTTCAAGATTCGTGCCCGATCAAGATAAATTTTGTTATGATATATCAATAATTATAATATTTTAGAAATAAAATTTTGTGATTTTTTCATTCTTAAAATAATTTTTTAGTACAAAGATTTAATTTTTTATGTTAGAAAGCTGCTTTAAGAATCAGTAAGAAAGTCGTCCCAAACGAAACCTAAAATTGACTTAAAATCAGTTCAATTGCATTTAATCGTTACAGCTTAAAATAGAATTGGAACGATTTAGGGCTAGCTCAATTTTGTTTTTGATCCGACCCAAAATGGAATAAGAATCGATCAGAGCTTGCTCGAAATCAATTAAATTTTCTTTTTGTTTCATAGTTTCAAATATTTATTAATATTCAAAAAATATATATGAGCTTAATATTTCAATCCAGCAATAGATATAAACCCAAAAACTACATTATTTCTTTTTTACATTATTCTCATTACAATACAATTGCTTTTGACAGTCAAAATTTACGGTAAGAATAACTGAAAAAAAAAAAAAACTATTAATTTATTTCTACAGTCAAAACCTAAATTTCAGCTTCGTTTGGGATAGGGGTGTCAATTCGGGTCAACGGGTTGGTTCGGGTCGAACCATAGTTGACCCGGATCTAAACAATTATTTATTATAATTAAAATATGTATTTTTTTTTTTGCATAATATATTCTTAATATTGATTTTTTTAATATTTTCCTTTATTCTCTTATATCAGCATCAATGGAATCTAATAAAGATGTATTTTTTATGATTCCAAATTTTATAGTAGAGTTTTATTTCTTGTTTGGGACAACTTTTTTATTACTTTATAATTTTACTTTTTCTAATAAAAATCTTTCAAAAAGCAGAAAAAACTGTCATACAAAGCCTTCAGCTTTTCAGCTCTTGTACAGTTATCGCTTTCTTGTAATTTCAAATTCTGTTGCTGCATCAAATCATCTTAATATTCAGTAAAAAATGTTAATTTTAGGCTGAAAGAAATCCGTTAGAAATTTCTGTAGTTTTTCGGTAGATTTTTTTATGGGATTTTCTGGTCGGATTTTTTAAATAATTTAAATTTTCAGAAAAATAATAAATATTTATAATTATTTTTTTATTAAATTAATTAAGTAATTTAATAACTTATTATCAAATTAAATTAAATATTGTTAAACTAAAATAAATAAATAGTTTTAATGATAATTATTATGTTAAATTAACCTATTTAAATTATTTAATTAGCTAATCTAATAAATATTGTTAAATTAAATTAACTAATTCAATAATTTGTTGATCTTTTAAAGATATTAATATTATTTTTAATTAATTATTACTTTTAATATTCTTAAATAAAACATACGAGCATTAATAAATAATAATAAAACTTGCTCTGCAGCTTGATAGTTTGGCGCTAGATTATTTTGTGAAGGAGCGGGGTTCAAATCTCTCACTACATGTGCAGCAGATGCGGATGGGTGGGCTGCCAGTCCGATCAGGCGGGCCAATGTGGGCGGGTGGGAGAGCTGGCCCGCTTAAGGAAAATTCCATTAATTTTTTAAAAATTTATTGCATCAATTTCTATATTTTTTTTGTCGGAGTTTATTTTCGTACTAGTGTTTTACGGATGAAAAAATTTCTGTCAGAAATTCACCGAAATGTGTTATTCTAACGGAAATTTAACGATTTCCAACAGAAATGAATCATTTTTATGTAGTGGGGGATGGCGGTGGGGTGGCCCGACAATGACAATGGTGGTTGGTGACGACCGTGGTGGCTGACAGTGACTAATGGTATCCGATGGTGGCAATTATTGCATCTGACAGTGCTGGTGGCTGACAGCGGCAACAACATGACTGTTGGAGGCAATTTTGAAAGTGATTGACAGTGGTCGGCTATCGACATGCAATGCCTGATGGGGGTGGTGAAAATATCATTTGGTTGTGGTCAAAATAATTTTCACTCAAAATTGGACGAGTTTACTTTATCTAAAAAATAAACAAGAATAATGTGCATTATATTTAAAATACTTTACACTGCACTCCTTTTTCATTTAACTAAACATGAATACTTTCAAAACCACTGCAAAAAAAATACCGTGCAATAACTTTACTTCAAACCAAACAAATCCTTAGTGAAATAGAGTTCCTATAATCAATGAATACTCCACCATTAACACAAAGAGCATATTAGACTAAATAAAATCATACAAACCAGTAAATGCATCAATACTACTATGAATGGTCTTTAATGGCATTTATGTGCGAACTTGAGTGGAACAATAGCTTATAAATATTTTATTTTAGGTTGTCCATCTTTCTATGATTATGCCATCATTATAAATTGGTTGGTTGTTGTGATTGATGAAAAATATTTTCATCCAAGAGAGTTGAAAATTTAGGCAAGTGAAAAATAGAATCGAGTAGTCAAACCAATATTTTATCTGCCTTCTTTGACGTCCATGAACTTCTACAACCGAACCACGAAAGATGCGTCATTCTCTCATTCGCAAGCAGTGTTGGCGTCACATTGTTCACAAATGCAATTTTGTCGGAAACTGAGAAAGCAGAGAGGAGAAAGGATAGCGCATGTAGTTGAGAAATAATATACATGCACAATTTTTTTTTTTGGTTAATAAATAGAGTTTGATTAGAGATATATTATTGAATTTTGAAGAATAAAATATTACTGCATTTTGGAGTGAAAAATGAGTTCTTCGATTGGAGATGATCTTAATCATATTAGAAAGAAAAATATTTTTAGACAAATCTTCCCTATCAAAATCTTCTTTGTCAAAATTATGTTGGAAAAAGCCTATTTGTTATTGTGTAGCTTATGGCTGAAAAATATTTTTGTTGTAAGATGAAACATGAGAAGAAACTCTCACATTCAATCAAATTGACTCCATTCATATTCTGAAGGTAACCGAGTATAACGAAGATCTCTTAAAGCTTATTCATGAAATATAGCTTTGTAATGAAAAGCTGATTCAAGCATTTTATAAGTAGGGTTTGAACTTGTTGAGATATCAATGAAAAAGTAATTTATTGGTAGATAAGTTAATCATCCTTGCATTCTTATTAGCGGTGTCAAAATTTGACTAGACCCGAACTCGATCCTGAAATTTCGGGTTCAGGTTGACCCGAACCCAAACAGAGTGGTTCGGGTTAAGGTTTTCAACACGTTTTAAAAATCAGGTCGGGTTTGGGCTGGCCCCACTAATCGGACCTGCCTGCATTAACAACGCCTAACCGGAGCTGCCCAGCTTGCCTGCTTGGGTCCCGAAGCCTTGCGTCGTGTCCCGCGTTGCATCCCAAATCTGCCCAGCGTCATGTCCCGCTGACCACTAACCCGCTTGCCCATCGTTCTTGTGTCCTGCTGTCGGTTGTCGAGCATTTTCGTCGGCTTCCGCTGTCGTCAACTGCCGCCCCACCGCTGCTACAGGCATTGACGTATACGTGTGTCGGGTCGGGTTAACCCAAACCCGAAGCGGGTTGGATTTGGGCTGACCCGAACCCAGCTTGCCTGCTTGGGTCCCGAAGCCTTGCGTCGTGTCCCGCGTTGCATCCCAAATCTGCCCAGCGTCATGTCCCGCTGACCACTAACCCGCTTGCCCATCGTTCTTGTGTCCTGCTGTCGGTTGTCGAGCATTTTCGTCGGTTTCCGCTGTCGTCGACTGCCGCCCCACCGCTGCTACAGGCATTGACGTATCCTTGTGTCGGGTTGGGTTTGGGCTGACCCAAACCCGAAGCTGATCGGGTTAAAATCCAAAGAACTATCCCATTTGTAAAAAACGGGCTGAGTTCGGGTTGACCTGAATAGTGTCGGGTCAATTCTGGATTCGACCCAACTTGTGACCCGTGACCTGAAATTGACACCCCTAATTCTTACCAAATTTGTGGTAGATGACTTTAAGACTTCTTTATTTACAAGACCGACTCTATGATGGAATTGTGATTCTTCATATTTTTGACTTTATAATATACAAGGGCGAAACTCTATATAACCTAGAGAGTAAAAAATTCATTTTGACCCTCCTAAAAAATCAATTTTGCCCCCCTAAAAAGCTTTTTTGTCCCTACTTGTCATTGCTTAATTCATCTCAACCATACATTGCATTTTTTACTTTATCTTCTCCCAATGTATCTATATTCTATATTTTTTAATTGTTATGACAATAGGTAGTAATGAAGGCTCATTTTTTCTATGCAATAACTTTATTTTAGAAATACCTTTTGAAAGTGAGTTAATTAGTGCACAAAAAATCTCTAGAACTTGATTAAGAATATCAATTATGTATTTTTGTTTCATGTTCTTGCAATTTTTTTTTTTTTGCTTTTTTTGTAGCTAAAAATGAAGATTATGAAGTTTTTGATTCGATGCAACCACTAAAATATTTGTTATATGAAAAACTGCATAAATTTATTTTGATGCAATTTTGCGTCAAAGATGTGTTGAAGAGCCTTTATATTTATATTAAACTAAATACAATTCATGATATCATATATAAGCATTAATTTTAAGGTAAATCGACGAGCTTTTGAGCTTATTTTAATGAAAATTATAATAGGATATTCTAATACAATTATTTTGTTTATTTTTTATAAATAAACATAAAGAATTGGGTGATTCTCAAGTGTTTTTAATATAAATACAAAGTCTTTTAAGTTTGTTTTTGAACCAAATTTCATTAAAATATTCTTAATCAAAGTATTTTCTTATGGCATATAAGTAAAAATAAAGAATTAGGTGACTGAGATCCGGGTGATATGCTCATAAAAATAATAAAAATATTTAAAAAAAATCTAAAACGTGATTATCTTCCAAAACTTCTAATTAAAAATGAACCTTTTAGTATTTTATATAGCCTGCTACAGCTGCAGAAGTGACCTCTATATATAAAAATCGAAGTGGAAATCAAGTTTCCCCGCCGGCCTCCACACAAACCTCCGATAATGATTGCTCCGATTCACTGAAAATCAAAAGAAAATGGATCTGATCGCTATAAAAATCCCATTTTGAAGTCATTTGCACCGGCGCAAACCCCACGAACCAAGCACTATGGCCCCTCGGAATCATGAAGGAGGGGATTAAATAAAGAATTCGGAAGGAAAGAGAATCAATTGAAAGCTCGCTCTTCCTCCTCGTCTCCCACGGCCCCTCACTCTTCTTCCTTCTCGGATTTCTTTAATCGCGTCTTTGAAACTGGAAAGCTCTATGTGGTCCCTTCTTCTCCTTTCTCCTTTCCCTCTTTTAACCATGCCGTGTAGGAGAGAAATGGGCAGAAGGAGGCTCCAGAGGGAAGAAGGCCGCTTCTGTGAAAATGGAGAAGGAACTGGATTACTTCGAGGTCCTTGGAATCGGCCCTTCCGCGACCGAAGAGGAGATTCGCAAAGCCTATTATCTAAAGGTGTGGTTTTCGAGAGATTAAGCTATTCCCTATTTTTCATCGCTCTTCTTTTCTTTTGAGTTTTGATATGTACGATGGTCTATGCTTTTATGCTTTGGATAGTGTTAATTGAACCGAGTCCTTAAATCCCTGTTTTGATGCCTATATTCTGATTTCTTACAAGGTGATTTTTCTATCAAGCTCGATTATTATGTTTTCAATGGATATTGGGGTAATTAGATTAATCGAACTTGCGAGGTTAATATTGCATTCAAATATAAGTTTATTTAAGTTAGTTGAAAGCACTGAGTACATCTAATGATGTCTTACTGTTTGTTAGGTTATCTAATCTTCATTTTAGGTCAATTCCGATAATTGAAGACCTCTCTGTATTTTATCTTTCCATCTGAGATTCCTGAAATTGGTATACATTAGATTTTCCCAAGTGTTGTTCTAGATTATACAATGGATAGAGAATTGATAAAATATGAGCTTAGCAAATCTGTAATTGGTTGCTGTCTCTGGCGCAACAAGTACTAAATAAACCTTTTAGTATTGTTTACCAATAATTCTGAACACAGTATGATCAATGGATATTGGTGTAATTAGATTAATCGAACTTGCGAGGTTAATATTGCATTCAAATATAAGTTTATTTAAGTTAGTTGAAAGCACTGAGTACATCTAATGATGTCTTACTGTTTGTTAGGTTATCTAATCTTCATTTTAGGTCAATTCCGATAATTGAAGACCTCTCTGTATTTTATCTTTCCATCTGAGATTCCTGAAATTGGTATACATTAGATTTTCCCAAGTGTTGTTCTAGATTATACAATGGATAGAGAATTGATATTATATGAGCTTAGCAAATCTGTAATTGGTTGCTGTCTCTGGCGCAACAAGTACTAAAGAAACCTTTTAGTACTGCTTACCAATAATTCTGAACAAAGTATGAATAACAGTAAAAAAAATTCTTTGGGAAATTGAAACTAAAAAGCCTTATGTTTTTACAGGCTAGACTGGTTCATCCTGACAAAAACCCAAACGATCCAAAAGCTGCTGAGAGATTTCAGGTGGGATAATCATATACTTCTTCAATTTGACATTCATTTTTGTTTTCTAGCTTCAATAGCAAAGATTCTATTCATCGTTTCGAGTTTTGAAATGTATCTGTTGGTAATGCAAATTATCTGAGCCTGCAGGCACTCGGGGAAGCTTATCAGGTCTTATGTGATCCAGTGCAGAGAAAGGCTTATGATGGCCATGGAAAAAGTAGTGTTTCTAAGTAAGTTTTTACTTGATAACATCAAATAAGTAAACGGTTTAATGCATGCCAAAGACAGCTAAATTTTCTATAGTAATTGACCTTTATGTAAAATTGATATTTCATAAGTGCTTTAGTACATTTGGACAAAGCCTCTGTTAAGTTGATGATAACTGGCACTAAATTTGAATAGGTATACATTTGAATAATGTTCTAACTTTGTGCTGGTAACGTGTACTTTAATAAAGGTATTTTTTATATTAAAATAAAGCTTATGACATTTAACTATTTTTTCCTACTTGGTATTAACTCCACGTAGTGGGATAAAGACTTGATGTTGTTGTTGTTGGCATTAAAATGTTTTGCTCAAAATGAACACCGGCTATTTGACATCTTTAGTGAACACATCTTGCTTCACAAATTGATGCATTAAACAATTTAGCTGAGCTTGAAATGTGATTTCCTCCTGAATCAAGTGGAAAATCCATTTTAGAAATTGTAAAGTATAATCTTATACTTTTTCACTATCTTTTATTAGAGAATAATCACCACTTCATTGCTTTGAATTTTATTGTCAACTTATTCTCTCATTCTATGTTTTTGATTTATATTTTTAAAAGTTGCTGATATTTGAGTTTTGCTTAAATTTTTCAGGGAATGCATGTTAGACCCTACTTCTGTGTTTACCCTTCTTTTTGGAAGTGAAGCTTTTGAGGATTATATAAGGCTTCTTTCTGTGGCTTCAATGGCTTCTAGTGAACTTTCTAGTGAACATGAGCATACTGAGAAACTTCAAGAAAGGTTGAAGGTATGCATGCATTGCTAAATGATGGCATGAATTGATGTAAAACGTACAGGCAAGGATGAGTAAATTAAGGAGTTTGGTAGCCGTTGATCTTCGATGTCCTCATCATGAATGGCATCACTTTGTAGTTTGTAGTGGCAGCCTCCTTTTTAATTAAAACATGCAATTTCTTTATTTTTCAAATTTTATCTTCTTTGGTTTGGTGTGTAGGAAGTTTATCAGGCCTTTTTGTTGATATTATTAGTTTGATGACTTCAACTATTAGATCGCATACTCCCAACACTTTTAGTTCTGATGGAATATCTATTTCATGGAATTATGGTTTCACAAAATTCTTTTATTTCTCATTGAAGTACACTAGTGTTATAAAAGCACCAAACATGGTCAATTGCAAGGGGTGTTTCATCGCTCCGAATTTCAATGCACAACAGGAAGTGCCGCCTGTGATTTATAATGGCATTCACAAAAGCATGGCAGGTATAGGTCTAATAGCCCTTTCATTCAACTATGTTAACCTAAATAAATTACATGAACATCAGGGAATAATTACTCACAGTTTGCAGCATGAGCAATGTAGTTTAACAAATTGGAAAGGACTTTCTGAAGGAAGGGAATCATAGATGAAAAATTGAAAATGCATATAAGTTGGGCATGAGAGAGTGCAGATATTTATGAAAGTTGCATGAGAACATGGTAACTAAATAGGACTAAGGTGATAACACGATTTGTAGAAAGAACTAAATGAAGCGCAATGAACAAGTACAGGAAGAAAATTTCCTATGACTTATAATCATAACAAAGGTATACATTGGAGATTCCAAAGTAATTATAATTGTGCTGCTTAAGCGGTTGTCATTTGAGTAACTATAGCTTTTACTTGAAAGCCAAAATGAAGAAGGGAAGAATGTTTTAGCAGCTCTCTGTTTTTTGAAGTGAGGTTTGTGCTTCATTATGCTTGTATAGTAACTTTTGCTCAAAACCACAACAAAACAGGTGGCCTACCTATCAGTAGTGCTCAAATAAGCTTTTAACAAAATAAATTAATATTAATTAATTTGCATTCTGATTATGGAATGGGAAAGGTCCAACTAATGACTAATGCTTGTATTAGTTGATTGGATGGATGTTAATTCTTAGATGAAATATAATCATAACTCTAAGTCATGCATGCATTGTTAATGTGGGCTCCAAAAATTTGTGCCCAACTCTTCTAAGTGAGCTTTGCATTTTGAGTCAAATTTTTAGAAGACATTAGATTAGTAGATAAGAAACTGTTCATATATTTTGCCCTCATTTTGCGAGGACTTTATGATGTGGTTCAAGATTTCTCATAGTCACAAGCCTCTAAGGTTAAATACTCTTGATTATGAGAGAGAACTTCAGATAAAGGCTAGTTATTAGGCGCTAAATGCATAGCATATTATAGAAATAATTTTTATTTCGGATATAAAAAAAAAGCATAGCACCTTTACCTTAAGATGGATGGTGGTGGAATTATGACGTACCTGATTAAGATCCTATGGTTCTATCATCTCGAGTTATCATGATCCATAATTTACTTAGTCCCATATCCCGCAAATAATCCATCTTTAGCAGCTGCTCATAAGAAGGGTTCAGTAAATGGATTTACATAAAGTTCACTCGTTGGTAGATGAGTCACGACTATATCCTTATTAGTCTAGTTTCCTTCTGACTAAACTAAAGGTCCTCAACGTTGATGTGCTTCGAACTACCATCAAACAAACTTTCATACCGGATGATACTTGACCCAATTTGACTGAAGGATTCTTGTCGGCATCAATGGATTGTATTACCCAATTTGTTAACAAAAAAAAAAAAAAGATGAAACTTTGAATAAATGCGAAGTAACGAACCTGCCTCCGCTGGCCCCACTTCGTGTGAACTCCCCAAACGACGCAAGGCTTCGCTTCTTTAACTTCCCACATGATACAAAAACCGCTCCAGGGGTCCCTCATTTCAAATCATCCTTGCTATTCATCTGTTCGTCTTCGTTGCTTTGCAGGAGATAGAGATTGCACGCGTCTCTTCTTCGGCTCCCTGCCACTGTTCGGCTTCGTTGCTTCACAAGAGATAGAGATTGCACGCGTCGCTTCTTCGACTCCCGTTGCTGTCCGACTTTGCTTTGCAGGAGGTGCGGAGCTCGCACGAGTCGCTTCTTCCAAATCTTTGTTGTTGTTCGGCTTCAACCCCTTTATTGCTGTTCGGCTTCGTTGCTTTGCAGGAGGTATAGAGATTACATGAGTGGCTCCTTCAACTCCTTTGTTATTGTTCAACTGTGCTCCTTCCACGACTACCCAAGCTGAACCCAACCATGTCTTATCGAGTTCCCCCCTCCCTCTCTTTCTATTATATAACATATATTATATAATATTATATGATATTATACATATACATATTATAAAAATGATATAAAAAGGATAAAATAGAAGATATAATTTCAAATAGGTGTCAAAGACCTCGTGTCGTTGACTTTAAGTTCGACCGAGATGATTTTTTTTCGAAGACTCCATGCAGTCGATCTTAGATCCTGGTGGAATGAATTAAAATTCGAAGACCCGAGCCGTGATCTTAGATCCGGGCGGATGTTTTTAAATTTGAAGCCCCCGCGCTATTGATCTTAGATCTGGACGGGATGAAATAAAATTTGAAGACCCCATGCTGTCAGTCTTAGATCCTAGTGGGATGATTTTAATACGAAGACCCTACGTCGTTGACCTTAGGTCCGAGTAGGAAGAAATTTCGGCAAATGCCGTCCCGATTTCTCCTCCAGTGGGGAGGGATGTCGGGGGGCTGCCGAAATTTATGGGAATATAACTTTAAAGTTATGAGAGAATAGTCCAAAATCTAAGAGCGATTGATTTGAGAATGATCATGTTTTGAAATCAAATTTTAATAAATTGGTTAATTTACTTAACTAATTAAAATTTCAATTATAATTTAAAATTAAATTGTTTGATTAATTAAAATTAAAATTAAATTGATTGATTAATTAAATTTAAAATTTAATTTAATTTAATCAATTAATTTAAAATTATATTAAATTTTTAATTGAAATTTCTGGTAGTTAATTAAAAATAATTAACCATTTAAATTTCAAATTTAAATTTAAAATTTAATTTAATAAGTTAATAAATCTATTTTAAAAATAATTGCTATTTAATTGAGCGATTAATCAATCAATCAATCAATTAAATATTAATTAATTGATGAAATTATATTGAGCATAAAAAAAAGGGCAAGAAAAGAAAGGGCAAGAAAAGAAAACACTATTTTTTTTACTAATTGACATACAACACTACTCTTCAAACTCTCTAAATACATGTACAGACTGCTCTCCAAATAAACAACTATCAACTCAAACAAGTACAGAACAACATTATGCTAGCACTCCAAGTTCCTTCCTGTACGAGTTCCTGAAGCTATCTACGAGCTCCCTGGACTGCTGCAAATACCGCATACCTGCAAACAAGCAGATAAAAGTCAACACAATTATAAATGGAAATTAATATTAAAAAATAACAAATCTAGTTACTAGTAAGACAAAAGTAATATAAAGCAAGGAAAACAATGTATTGAAAAAAAAAACTAGTAAAGTAATAGTGTCAGGAAAATGAGTAGAGTAGTAGACTACTGTAGTAAGAAAAGACTACAAGTGCATAACAACTAAAATACTGAAGCCATTGTCAAAATCACAAACTCATACGAACTCACAAACCTTTCAAATTCTTTGAGTAAAAAATCATAAACAACTAACATCCTCTCAACAAACACAATAAAAAACAAAATTCCTGGGCAACATTGTTTATAAGAACTTGGTTGTAAGACTCATTACCGGCAACTTTCAAAGGAAAGTAGTAAGCCCGACCTTATGGGAAAGTTTTAGGTAAAATTGACCTAACCACTAACCCCCGATTAAAATGCTAGCCACTTCTAATAGAAGCCGTAAGTCCGACCTCTGAGAAAAATGTTTAGATAATAACATAACTCTAAACTCCTCACCCGGGCATCCTAGTTTATAGGGCTTGATTGTAAGACCCACAACTCGGGCCACTTAGCTGAAAGGGCTAGGTCGTAAGACCCATTATTAGACAACTTCTAAAGAAGTAATAAGACCCACCCAACTGAAATCTTCGGGCTACCCTTAGTAGAGTCCGTAAGTCCCACTAACTGGGCTACTTTCTATTGAGAGCCATAAGTCCCTACCTAAATCTAATCCCATGAACAACTCTCCTTAAAAAATCAAGGCAAAAGCCTCAAGAGAGAATTTCATCTTTAAATAATGCTTTGAAATACATTAATTATGATACTAATCCCATCTTGGAATCATGTGGAATTTCTATTGTAATATCTTCTACAAAAGACACAAATTTCATGGGCATCTTAGTATAAAAGATTAAGTTGTAAGACCCGCTTTGTAGGCTACTTCTTAAGGGAAGTTATAAGACCTACCTAAACAATTAAAATTCCTGGGCTGCCTTGTTGTAGAGTTAGATTGTAAGACCCATCTTTGGGCAACTCATAAATAGAGCAATAAGCTCCATTCCAAATCAAATGTCTATGTTATTTTCTATGAAAGTCGTAAATTCCAACATAAATTTAAATCACTGGTCTACTTCCTAAAGAAGACATAAGTCCCGCTCTAATCCAAACTCTTGGGTTACTTCTAAAAGAAGTCATAAATCCCAAACTAAATCAATATTTGAGTATTCTAATAGATGTAAACCCCAAAACACCCAACAAAATTAAAACTAAAATCCACATTTAACCACTTCAATATACTCGGGATTCCTGAGAGGAGGCAACACATGGCTGCTAATCAGATTCCCTGGACACTACGGTCAATGATTGTTAGTGTTGGTAGACTGAAAACTATGGTATACCCGGGACGACAGAACTATGAGATATTGATTGGGTTTACCTCTACTTTCTCCACAATTCAGACTAAATTACCTAAAATTTATTCATCCTTAATAGAGAGTTCTCTTTTACATGTTAAGAGGGATAATTAACTATGAGCGCTTGCGCTCATAGGAAGTAAGGACCCCAGAACTTTAAACCCTGACACTACCTTCAGGAAAAATCTGATTAATTGTAATCTGACTGAAGGAAAATGGAATCCTACAGTTGCAAGGCAGGATTCATACATTCGTGCCATTTTTCTTGAGCGATCACAATTGTAACTTGTAGATATGGGATGAGTTTTTGACTTAAGAGAATAATTTTAAGTCGATCTTTCTTGACAAAGGGCCTTGTGCTCTATCAAAGTGCATAATATAATTTACAACTCAGGGGGCTGGAGCCATTGTGGAATAGTTGGGCTTTGGCCATAACTTAATATATTTGCGCCATTTTGCAACGACACTTGGAGGGCCCCTATTGTAATCATATATCTCTGGTGCCATGTGTTGATAAAATCACATGTATATGTGCAATGTCTTTACAGTCATGAAATCTTTTAAGTGAGATCATAGTGATACACTTGATAAGACATTCATTTTTTGTGAACAAATATTAGCAAAACAAGGCCTTGTTAAGTTTGCCTTCTTGCTTAATAGATGATTGTATTCGAAGGTTAGCTTTACAAGTTGCCTTACAAGTGAGGTGAAGTTGGTAGCTGGCATTTTTTTTAATGAATTTTTGTAAGAGGCTTTTAAGGCTTAATTCGAATGTCAACATATGTGCATGAATTTTGTAAATTTTGTATTTTTGTGTTCATTCATAAATTATTTAATTGTTAAGCATGAAGCATCTGATATTGGCTCTGCAAATATGTCAACCATGTGGAGAACTAGGGGAATTTACTTAATAATGCCATGATTACTGTAACATGTTGGAGAACTAATAGAATTTACTTAATAATGCCATGATTAATGTAACATGTTTGATCTTTTATACATTTTGTAAATAAATTCCAAAATTTTGTAATAAGAGAAAACCTAGAAATCTAGAATTCACCCAAACATTTGACTTAACATTAAGGGTTTAAGCATTAAGCATGAAATATTTGATTTTCTCTAGCCAAAATATTTGCCTGGTTGGAGAATTTTGGGGAGTTATAAAAAATAATTTCACATTTATTAGCACCTAGGGTTGTTTGTTTTAAGTTATTAGAAGTTTAAAGTAAAAGGAATACATGTTTTTTGAGTTTTAGGTAATTGGTATGGTAAAATAAATGAGCAACTTTTTTATATGAAGTTTATAATACATCAAAAGGCTCATTTTTGATGAATTTAGAATTCACAGTATAATTGTGAATTCCAAATTCATTGTTTGCGACATTGTCCTTCATGAAGCCATCCTTGTGTTCGCCAACACTATCATTGTCTTCCTCACATCTTTAGTTGCTTTTGTTTCCGTGTGTGTCGTTGCTGTCGTTCATGCATACGTCGTTACCATCATTCTTGCGTTTGTTGTCGCCATTCCTGCTTTCTTCTGATGTGGCTGCTTTTCCCTCTCGCTTTCGTTGGCACTATCATCCCCGTAGCCTGTCTTCATCCTTCTTATGTCCTTAGTCGTTTCCATTTTCGTGTTTTTCGTCGTTGTTATTCTTGCGTCCTCTTTCGCCTTCATCCTGTGTCCTCCTTTGTTGCTATTCATGCGTCCAATGGTCCAACAACATATTAACCCAAGACCTTGGGATACTTGCATCCCTATGTTGCTGCTGACACAATCCTTGCCGTTCAATGTTCTAGATTCATTTAATATATATATATATATATATTATAGTTAACCAAATGCAAAAAGAATTTTTTTTTTCTGAATTTATTTACAACTATCCAAACTACTACTAGTATCCAAATGAGTTATATTTAAGTTGCTTTGCATTTAAATACACATGGATATTAAATTCTTGCAATCAAATGCCCCTTCTAAAGTAACTTCTCAATATACATTAGAGAGAAATTTATTAATCTTATGTATTAAACTTGGTCGGCTTTTTATTTTTGATGAAGGCATTGCAGGGGGAAAGGGAAGAGAATCTCGCAAGATTTTTGAGAGATTTTCTTAACCAATATGCATGTGGTGACAAAGAGGGATTTTCCAAACGTGCAGAAGCTGAAGCAATACGGCTATCAAGCACAGGTTGTCTTCAAAACTTTATTTTCCTCTACAGTTGCTACTCAATGAACTTTGCTGGTTAGTCATATCCTCTAGTTGCTAACATCCAACATTTAACTACTTACCTACCGCCTCTTTATTCAAGCATTGCCATGTGCCCCTTTCTATCCAGACTAACATGTCGATGGAGAAACTTCAAGTTCTTACAATTCAATGCTTTTAGTTCTTTCGACGCTAGTGATAAATAGTTTTGATTTTGATGAATGTACCAATATCTGATATTTCCTTTTCGCTAAGTTCATTCAAATTAATGAAGTTTATATGCATTCAAACGTACACTATCGCTTTTTCTTTCTGATGGTTGCCAAAGTTTTTTCTAAGATGATGGTGATTTTGTTGTGGTTTCTATTCACAATTGTTTCTTTTACTGGTCTTTTTGGTGACTCTATCCTCCATTTTGTGGGGAAAGAAGGTAGGGATGAATAATGGCTTTCTGTGAATATTTTGATTATTCTGACTGTGAAGGTGCTTTATAAATTGTGAACTTTGGGATATCATTCTGTGTCTCATAGCTTAGGCTTGAATGAAGTAGCATCTTCTCCTAGAAATTAAATGTTATCAAACCAATCATTTTTATACAATCATATTATGAACACTTGATGGTCTATATTGTTTTTGATTATTTACTAATTCAGTATCTGAAGTTTAAAATGGTGAACTTTGCAAATAAATGCAGCTCTTGGTGCTGATATCCTACGCACAATTGGTTATGTGTATTCTAGACAGGCTGCAAAAGAGCTGGGGAAGAAGGTTATGTATCTTGGGGTTCCATTTTTTGCCGAGTGGGTGCGAACTAAAGGACATACATGGAGATCACAGATCACTGCAGCAAAAGGTCAATGTGCTGTTATTATCCGGGCAACTTCTGCTTGCATTTTTGCTAACCATTATACTTTGTAAAATATACCAGGTGCTTTGCAATTACTGCAACTGCAAGAAGATGTTTGCCGTCAATCTAATGGTGATGGCTATGCTACAGAAAAAGATGTTGAAGTAAATATGGGTATGAAGAAGGACTTGATGAACTCTTTGTGGAAAATAAATGTGCTTGACATTGAAGTAACTCTTTCACATGTTTGCCAAATGGTATGTAGTAGCATTAGCCGAACTTTGTCATAAGTTTTTGCATGAATGCCAAGAATTATATATATATATTAACAACTACTAGAATTGACATGAGAAATATGCAGCTGTGGAAGAAGTTTTTTTTTGGTTTTCCAGCAAGGCATTTTGTTCTAATGATAATAAATCTTGTCAAGCTATATTTTACTCATCTTTTTCTTTTTTATCTTTGTTTTTTGAATGCATGTCTTTCAACCTCTCTGAATAGTATTTATCTTTGATAACATTGTTTTATCATCTTGAGAAATAGAAAAGGCAATGAACTCATTGTGGAAAATAAATTTAGTACAGTTTGAAGTGACCATTTAAAAGGTATTTTGTACGATTAGATAAATGGATTATGTCTCTAAAATTTTGACATGAAGTTAAGGAAATACATCACGGATGCAAATTAGAAGCTTAGTTTTACGAGGCATTGCATGTTAAACTCATTTATTTCCAGCACTAAAGAAGGTTGCTAGGAATCTTTCTTTTTATATTATTCAATCCATCTGGTCCTTTATTTTCTTCATTTTTCTATTTTTCTTTTTTAGGAATACATGCATTCAGCCTCCTTAATAGCACTTTAGATAATTGTTGTATGCATCCTGGAGTGATCCGCATTCACAACTTTGAGCGATAAAGCACTAAATTAGCCACAAATAATTTTATTCATTCAATATCAATAATTAAATCAATTACATAGCTTGGGTCTCTATTTATAGAAAATAAGATATCATGGATGAAACCAAATTTTTAAACGGAAATCTAATCCCATCCTATCAAACAAACATTCAAATTTAAACATTTTCTTGTCTAAGAGAGAATAAAAATATAACAAAATAATTCAAATTTAAGAATTATGAAAATTTTGGCTATACTTAAAAATGGCCCAAAAGGGGCTTGAAAATGAGCCCAATTTAGGTTTGTTTTATCCCGGTTCAACTTCATGTAATTGGTTGTCTCCACTAGGGCTTTTGTGGACTGTTTTGACATGTTTGAATGCTTGTACTACAACTCATTTGATCAACAAGGAACTCTTCTTTTGAATGGCTCGTTGGAGGTGGCTGAGAGAGTGGAAGTGGCAACACTGGAGCATCTAAGGGGAGAAGTGACCTTGGAATAAGAGGGAGCATCAAGAAAGACAATATATATCTAATATAACTCGTTGGGCGGTTCCAAACATCATAAACTTGTATGATCTTGGTAATGTGGACCAACATTGGATTCAAATGTGACAACAACGGTGACACTACAAAATTCTCGTCTAAAGTAGCTTGCCTCTTGAAATAATGGTAAATGAATTAGAGCTATAGCTACAACAAAATTTGTAGGAGTAATTGTCTCTTGCTAAACAGCATTCTCAGGCTCAATAGGAATCTTAGGTGCTGATAACTCACTCATATTCTCAAAGCTCAGTTCATCATTAGAAAGTAGAGTGCCTATCATAAACATCTTCTTACAAATCATTATTACAAGGAGAAGGGTTAGAATTTTATGGCACATCTTGTTGAAATGGAGTCAAAAGGAATTTGTATGGTGTGTAGTGGATTGTGCGAAATCTTAAAGTGCAATTTTGAAATGGAGTTTCGCATATCGTATCTTCGCATATACTTCATTAATATGAATCGGAGGCTTTCATCATAAGCATGTGAATTACAGTCAACATTGGAAGAGTTGGGATGAAGAAAACCGAAGGGGTAAAAGGTTGACAATCACAAATGCACTATTCTTGATTTGCAAAATAATATTGATCTTCATAATAGGTCGACATTAAAACCTAAGTAGTGAAGAAACTAATAAAATTTCTCGAGAGAGAGGAGGGAGCGGTGTCAGAAAGTAAGAATAAGGAATCTCTATTCAAATTTTTATTTATAATTGAATGTCTATTTATAATGCTTCATATCTTTACTTATAGAAATTGGGCAATATAGATATTCAAATTTAGATCTAAATAAATCGGATGATAGAGACAAGTATTTTAATGAGACCTAAAGAAAAGGATAGTTCTAAATTTAATGTAGAAATAATTGAAAAATGATTAAATAAATCCAAAAAAATCTTGTTGCATGTCTTGTAATCCATCAATAATATTGCTTTATCATATTTGACATTAAGAGGCTATCCAAGAAGCTCTTCTTTTATCAAACATTTTCAATGAAGATTGATTCTCTTTGACTATGAAAAAACTTTCAGGCCATGCTCCTTTATATCTGTATGTAATAGATTGGCACGAAGCAATATATTGAATCACTTAGGTATTGTTTGGGATTGTTTAAGCTTTTCTATTTTTGCTTTTAAAGGCAGAAGTTTGAAATAGAGGTGAAAAAACGGTATTCTAAACACGTACTATTTTTTTACAAATTGCTTTTCTTATCACGAAAGCAGTCGAAAAGTTGTACTCCAATATACTATTGCTTTTTGACTGCTCTCATAGTAAGAAAAATAGTTGGTAAAAATAGTCTTTGGAATACAACTTTTCAACTACTTTCGTGATAAGAAAAATAATTAGTAAAAAAATAATATGTTTGAAATAAACTTTCTTACTATTTCAAAAATTTGCCTTTAAAAAGTTATTTTTTGGAAAAACTTTTTTGAAATTCTAGTTGAGAAAGGAGCTTTAAAAAGCAAAAATAGAAATTAAATTGCCTCAACAAAAGCCTTAATCATTAAAACCCTGATCTCCCTTTCTTGTTTGTATTATATTCCAAGCCTTATAGAAGTCATGTTCGCCAGTGCAGTAATAAAATTTTCATATAGGTGTTGCAAGAGAACAATGTAAAAAAGGAGGAGCTGAAGGCTCGAGCAATTGCTCTGAAAGTTCTTGGGAAACTTTTTCAGGTATGTTGATTGCATAATGCATTTGAGTAATATGTGCTATATGAGCTATTTCTGTGTGCAAAATCATAGACATCTAGTTGTGCTAGATATTTTAATTTGTTTGGTCATTAGCTTCCTGGTAAATGCAGTTGGTCATTTAAATCTTCCAGTACACCTTTTTTTTTCCATAATAATTTTAATGTTGAGGTTTCTAAAATAAAACATAACTGATACTATATGAGTCTTGTTCACGTTATTCCGTTCGTATCACTATTAAGCCTAGAATCACATTAAGTTGACCTTATTCAAGCGTTGGATCCTATATCTGCTTCTGCTCTTTTTGTTGTGCAGCATTTATTTTAGGGAGATTTACATACATACCATCATATACTATTCTATTTATATATTTAACACCTAAACTTTAATATTACATACATATCACCCATAGTATATTTTCATATCAAATATAAGTGATAGATATGAAATATATGAGTGGTAGAAAGAAAATATGAGTGACATATTTGATATTAATGATATAGGGTGTTATGTATGTAATATTAATGTTTTGAGTGTTAGATATGTAAATAGAATGGTATAAAGTGATATGTATGTAAATTTTTCTTTTTTTAATATTATGGTTGAATTGTTTTCGTGCTATCCTCTATTGGGCTATTCCTTTGCAGCCTTGAAATTAGAACTCTTCTCTAATCCAGGTTTTTTTTTGTTGCTGATTGCATACATGGTCTTGCTAAGCTTGGTTATAATTATGCCAATTTTTTCTTCTTTTTTTTCCTTATGTTTTATTTAAAGATTAAATGGATTATTATTTTCATGATGTGGTACTACCTTGTTCTGGTCAGGTATCAAACAGCCACCTGCTTGACTCAATCAATTAGCTCTTTCTCAAACCTCCTTTAGCTTAAGCTTGAGCTTGTCTCATTTTATTGAGCTCAAGCATCTCTCATTTGAGCCTATTTAAGCTTGAGCTGGACTTAGTTAATCGAACATGAGCATGAACCACATCTGGCTTGAGCTTGTGTTTGACCCAATAAGTTGAGCTTGTTATGCTCAATTCAGTATGTTTGAGCTGGCTTACTAATTGGATTGTCTCCTTGTGAAAGAGAGAAGATGAATATACATTTAAGGCATTGCAAATGATGAAACTATTGAAAAAATGATAAATTAGAGCAAAAAGAAAGATCACATAGGGTAGAGAGAGGGGCACTAGGATTTGCAAGATTTTTTTTTTTTTACATATTTTTATAATTGATGCCTTGAATTCTAATATTTTCATATATGTTCAACTCTAGCATTTTTAATCAAGTTTGATCATGAGCTGTCTATGCTAGTTCAAGTTTGCACAAGCTATTTATCAAGCTATGCTCGAGTTGGCATACAAGCTGACTCGGTTCAACTATACCCTTAGTTCTAGTGTTTTAAGTTCCCAATAAATCATCTTTATAATTACTTAGCATTAATATTATAGGAAGCACATGGAAAGTTAGGGGCAATTTAAGTTGTCTAGTGTATTATAGAGATCCAAAGTTTGCATCATTGAAATAACCTCTTTGCAAATACATGGATGAGATTTTGTACATCATTCTCTCAAGCCTTGCATTAGCGGGAACTCCATGGAGTGGGTAATTTTGTAAGTATTCTAGATAGTCCGCACTAAGATCAAAGGAGGTATATTTGGAGTCTCTAGTCTTTAAGGCGTGCCATCAGTACTCTATCCAAGTAGCTATCATGTTGTGCGTGTCACTCTTGCAATTAGCTTTTGTTGATTAGTACACTAAAGATGCACGAAAAGGGCAAAAAATGGGCAATTTAAGTGACAGTCGGCGGGCGCGACACATCACTTAAATGGTTAAATGACATCTTATTGCCAAACAGACTGCGCCGTTGCGACCAGAGCGTCAATTTCGCCTAAGAGGGAGCCCTCAAAATCGAATCAGGCAAAAGAGGTCAAAATCAGCGACCGACACCAAAAATCGACGCGCGACGCTGCCCTAATGACGTCCAATCACAAAACGAACTTCGCTGTTGCGTTTAGAACGTCGAAAATATCCAAAATTGACTATAACTTTGCTTAACGAAAATCGTGCGAGGAAATCAACGTGTATCCTAAGACAAAATGCATGGATTTCGGGGTAGCAGCACATAAATAGAGATAATGATTAATAATAATAATAAAATTATTATTGTAGTAATAATTATTATTATCAATTAATAATTTAAATTAAATTAAAAAAAGGAAACATCATCATACCTATATCCTACTCAAATCCTGTAGTCAACCACCCTTTATTTTGCTCAGCTCAACGTCGAATGGTCTTGTCTCCTTGCTCTACAAGTCGCAAATCAATCGCCTAGATTGCGGCCTCCTCCCTTTGATAAAATGAAGACAAAGCGAAGCCTCTGATTTCTTTGTTATGCACAAGAACTCCCAACTGCTCCATCTCCTCTCTTCACTTATTTGCTTCTTCAACATACAAGAACTCCTGCGATTCAAAATCTCCTGTGCTAATTTCTTTTTGTTCAATTCCTCCACAGCCGCAAGTTCGTCCACAACACTTCGAACCACACGATCCCTCCAATGTGTCGTTCGACTTCTTGATTACGCCAAACAACTCATGCCTACAATCCGCTCCTCCACTAGCAGTCGACCTCTAGATCCTTTTATGTGAATAGATAGGAGTAAACACGGCTCGAATCGTCAAATAAATATACGGTTATAACACTAACAGGGATATTTATTTTATACGTTTATATTAGGTCTTCAAGGCCTATTATAAGAAAAAGTCACTAATGTAAACATAAAGCCAATAATGAACCCGATCTTATGTCAGCAAATAGACATAGTTGATAAAGTTCAACTGATAAAGTAAAATTACCCATATGTATCTCAATGATGATCGTGTTGATAAAAAATCTCAATCCGAGGGGACCTCAAATATTCAAAAATGCCTCCTAAATTCTCATGAAAATTCAAAACTAAAAAATCATCAAAACTTAAGACATTTGAAATTGAAATAAAAAATATCAAAATACTTAAAGAAAAATACACGTTCACTCTCCGCAATAGTTTGCTGAGGTGGATAAGTTTGAAAATCACTTCATCTTACAAAGAGCAAATGTCTGGTCGAGAATATTACTATGATTTATTCTCAATCCGTCTCTTACCAGTAAGCGTGGCACGTGTCCTCTAACTGGTGGTTTCGCCGCCAAATGACACCATTGGTAAATAGTTATGATAGGGTGGTTTTGCTTCATATGACACCATTAAATTACGGTGATGGGCAGAGCCCATATGTTTCCCAACGGTTTCAAATCCTTGCGTAATGAATCAATAGGATATGATCTATTAGGCACAAAACCCTATATCAGTGAAGGTATATTTAAATTTGTTCCTTTAGACAAATATTCATCCCGGGCCTACAAGGTACCCTTGGATGAAGCAACCCATGGATGCCAATAAGAATCCTTCTTTCAGGTTGGGCAACTATATACTCTGACTTAGTAAACTAGGGATCTGGATGACCCTGGACAATAGAACGATAGGATTTGGATCGGGTTTATCATCATTCCCCTACCATTTGCTTTAAGTGCAAGGTGATGAATTTCTAATTTTAATTACCTAAACATGTTGTTACTATACACTAGATACTATGTATCTATTTGATCGCTAGCCTTAATCGAAAGTTCTATCTCGCTATCAAGAGGGGTAATTAACTATAAGTGCTTTGCGCCTATAGGAAACCTGAACTCGGATCATAAAGTCCTCACAAAACGAGGGCGAAATCTCTGGGTATTATCTTATTCAAAACCCAATCTACCTTATGAAAATTTGCCTAGGAACTTAAGTGTTAAAACTCTCCTCGACGACCCAGAAGAAAGAAAGAGACTGCGGAGAGGCCGGTGGCCGGGGCGCGAATTTTCGGAGCCCACAATTTTCTTCTCTTCATTTTTCCCTTATTTTTAAAGTTTTATTTTATCACAAAACCATATTTACCAAAAGCTCATTACTAAAGCAAGTTGATGAGTTGATCTAACAAATTTAGCTGCACATGACTTGGACTGTTAATGAAGAGAGCTTCTCTCGGAACTAAATAGACAGGGCATCAAACCTGTTCAAGTTTAGTTGAGTCAGCCAAAGTTGCTAATATGCTTATATTTTTTTCTTTTTTCTTGAAGCTCGAACCAGCCTTTTCTTTTGAAGTTAAGGGACAATACCACCGGCCATATGCCAAGTGATATTGATCATTAATGTCACTATACGTCACAACAGCTTGCAGATAAGAAAATTATATTGAACATAAGAGCAGATGCTGTTAGAGAATTCACAGTTAGCTATAATAGAAACCCATATTAACATGGGGAAATGAGAAACGACAGATCTTGAAGAGAATCCATAAATGCCATCCTTCCTAAACTATTTTAGTCTTTCGAGAAGTTACGAGTGTGACAATACCTTGCTATAATGTGATTTTTTTTTCTTTTGGTTACCTTAAACGAAACATTCTATTAAGTGCAGGGGCCTAAAAACATTTTCAAGTACTCACATGTGTGTTATTTGAATATTGATTGTAACTCTATGGGATAAGATTCATGTTACTATGTACCTGTATTGACAAAGGAACTCTTGTGATCACATCTTTCTTTGCAGAGAGAAAAGAATGCATTACCTCCTGTTGGCACATCCAAAGCAGGAAATGATTCAGATGATGAAGATGATAGCAGCTCCAATGATAGTTCTGTTGAGGATCTGCCCAGACCTCTTTCATATCGAACTCCTTTAATCACTCAGGCATGCTAAAAAAACTCATATTTCTTAGAAGGAAAATATAATGTTGTCTTGCTTTTAGTCGTCAACTAGACTGAGGGGCTGTTTGGTAGAATCTAGGATTTCATTTAAGTAGGATTTCGTAAATCCTCCAAATTCGGATTTACGAAATCATGGAGGGGTTAAATCCTGAAAACTGTTTGGTAACATTCATGATAAATCTAGTTAAATCCGGTGTGACTGTTTGGCTATGCAAGTCAGGATTTAAGACAGTTAAAAGATTTAACTTTCACCGAATCCAGCCTTAAATCCTCTCGCGCGAATAAGAAGTTAAATCCGCCGAATTGATGGATTTGCGAAATCCGGGATTTACCGCAAAAGGTGGTCTTTTTCTGTCAACCGCGGATTCCATTTACCGTGAGATTTGGATTTGCATTTTAGGCCGTTTGGCTGGATTTTACCCGAATCTGGCCTAAATCCGCATACCAAACAGCCCCTGAGTGTGATAATTCCTTTCAAACAATTGGCTTCGTTCTTGTTTGGGAAAGAAAAATTAATCTTTTCCATTGCATGCTAAATTTTTGGTCTGCTCATTATGTCTATACTTTGTCTGGTTAATTTTCTCATTAGCTGCCAGCTTTCATCACACCTTTGGCTACAAAATCAGATGTGAGTTCATATTAATACATAAACATTTGACTATGAATGTGCGTTCATTAGCAAAGTAGAAAACACATCACCTCAAGGATTAAATAATGGGTTTTGTTCCGTCTTTCAACCTAGAAACTCTTGTCATTTGCAAAAGCGTCAGGTAAATCATTCTAGGATTGTGAAAGTAAGTTGATATTTGAGGTTTGCAAATGAAAGTAGACTCCCATTTAGCAAATTTATGTTCATGTTAATGAAGAAATTCATACCTAAAGAACTTGAGGCATATCTTTTGCTCATTATGTTATAAAAAGATTGCTCTAATAACAATTTGATTCAAACTTGATTATGTGCTTTTATTGATGTTCTTATTAGTTTTTTTCTCTCAAATTATCTTTAGATTGCTTTTTGGGTTCTTGATTCCACTTGTTAATGAGGAGAAAGGGATTGGATTGGAGAGAAGTTATTTTGCCAAATTTTTTAAAAGGGGACTGGCTTTCAAGTTTCAACATCTTGGGATTAGCAACTTGGAAGTTTTTTGTGAGGAAAGAGAGAGAGAATCACCGGGGAGAGGAGAGGGAATTTAAGATGAAAAAGGAGATTGATAGATATCAAAATTACAAGCACTCAAATCCTTATTAAAATAGGGTTTGAGTGCTCAAAAAATTCATGCCTCGATTTTGTTGCAGGTGTTTTGGCGGTTTTGAATCAGATTTTCAGAAGACATATTATGCTGAAGATAAGACTTCGCTTAGAGATTTTGTTCTCATTTTTTAAGGACTTTATGATATATTTTTAAGTTTCTCATATGGTTTATTAACCCATTTGGTAACAAGAGAGAACTTTCAATTAGTACTAGTCATTTGAAGCGAAGCATTTAGAGTATAGAATATCAATGAGAGTTCGAGCTGACTTATTTACTATAATATTGAAGTAAATATTATAATAAAATTATGAAAAATTAGAAGAAAAATAATAAAGAATGATTGGAGGAGACAGGAAGAACTCATGTGGCAAGCCTACTAAGGTAATTTGGGCCATAATAAATAGTCACGATCCTTAGGGGACTGTGCACAACATGAGGAAATATTGATAGGATGTATTGTATATGACGAGTTCTACTCGTGGTCATTCACTTTTCCTTATTGCGAGCTTTACCCCTCTATTTATAGAGATTTTGTAGAATGATTGACCACCATTAAGTTGAAATATGGAGTATAATGTCATGACTCGGTCTAGAGTTTCGAATTAATGAGGTAGGAACGCACGATCAAACATATTTCATAATTCTTTGAACAACAATTAACACTCATCAAAATAAACATCCAATTTTAACGGAAGAGTTACTAAAATAATTTTCAATCTGAGTATATGATAAAATAATTCTTAACTATTTTCAGTTCACTATCTTTTTTTCTTTGTTCATGAGGCGAAGCTTAGGCCTAAAAAAAATGCGTAAAGTGAAATTAAATATTAAAAATAAAATTTTTTATATAATACTCAAATAATATGTTAAAAAATAACATATTAATTTTCTATTGAACTATGATGTAACAAATTAACATACATATGAAAAAAAAAATTGCACAAGATATAAAGTAGTAAGTAATAAATTGTGTAAAATAGAATTGGAATCCAAATATTAAAAGAGCAAAATAATATAAAACATAAGAATTGCATAAAAATATGAGCTTTTTTCACAATGCAGATTTGTTGTTTTTTTTTTCCTTTCTTGAGGCATTATTTGCTGCTCTTGCCATATCTGCTTTTCTATTTTTGGTGATTCTCATGACGAATTCTTTCTCAAAAAAAGTTTCTGCCACTTTCGCTAATAAGATGAACTTCTCATTGCAAATTATATCCATATTTCATCTCATATGTTTCTCTTGGTTAGGGCATTGGTCGGCTCTTTAGATGTCTTTGCAACCCAGCATATGATGTTGCAGACGATGAACCTCATAACAAATGATGAAATATCCATAAAAACCAAGGAGTTATGCGACAGCAAAAATTTTATGGATTCTTTTATATGTTATTTTTACACGTTTTGGAGTAATTTGCCATTATGTATATGGGATTATTCTCTTAATCTTGTTTCAACTTACTAGAAGGCTATTGCTAAATTTGTCCATTGAACATAACTTCAGTTGTATAATTTATTTGCTTTCATTAAAGTTCTTAATTTTTTTATTCAAAGTAACCATATTGCAAATATTTTGTAATTGATGAGTTATATAGTTAAAAATGTTGCAAAATGAATGAAATTTTATCTTGACTTTCAATTTGCATGAACTACCAGTGCTTAATGGAATTAGAATGACCTCTATCAGTTAAGGCCCTATTTTGTTAATAATCAGCTGTTATTTTTGCTTGAGCGGGCAGAGAAAGGATTTGAGCTGATTCAATCTAGCGAAGATTCGGAAGCTACTTTAAGAAGCAGAAAGAAAGCCTTCTCAAACGAAGCCTAAATTGATTCAAAGCTACTTTTTTTCGGTCTTGGCCGTAGCTAAGCCTTTTAATAGGGTTGCTAGATTCTATCTTGATTTGAATTGGGCCTAATTCATCAATTTCAATTTGAGATCAGTGCAAGCTAAAAATAACTTCATTTTTTTATTTGAGTTTGAATTGTTAGCTTGATTCACTCTATACCTGAAACAATTCAAATTTGATTAGAATTTGATTTAGGGCATTATCATTCAACAAAAATCTATAGTACAATGGGGATACTGAAGAACAAATACTATTTCAGCAGTTGATGGCCCTACTACCACATAAATATTGCTGCAGTAAAGGGAAGCCAAGCTAGAAAGTTTTTTACAATTATATATGCAAGGCAATTTTTACAGGTCAACACTAGGGAAAATTATTCTGTGCGGAATCCGAACGTGTTCGGAGGCGAATCCGGGCATGCCACATCACTGGGGCCCAGTGCATCCGGTGGCGTGGCGCATCGGGATTCATCTCCGAATACATTCGGATTCCGCACAGAATAATCTCTCCAACACTATGACCTGTAAATACAATGTGAGAAACTAATATCCCTGTCATCTCTATCTTACAAGGGCATGACTGAATTAAGAGATGCATACCATTAATGCAGAAATCTCCCAAGAAAACTCCCAAAGGAGAAACTGGTCTTAGACAATCCAGATGACTTGGGGGGCTTTGTGCTGGAAGGCACTCTCTTCACATTAAGCATTACAGTTTGCCCTATCTCTCGGCGAAGTGCCTCTACCATCTTCATCTCTACTGGATTTCCTGAAGCATCCCTTACATAGAACACATTCATGGCTTGTTCCCCAATTGTGGTTACGTCAGCTCTTGTTACAGAAAGTCCTTGTTCTCTTAGAATTCTCGTGACATCAGATAACAAGCCCACTCTATCCCTCCCACATATTTCAAGGCTGAAGCCCTGCCATCAGCACAAAAGCTAAGTATTATCTCACGGGTTGAAGAATTAATAAGTGTTTCTGAAATAAACTTCATTTTTTTTCATGTCAATACTGTTTGGTTTAGGTATAGAATGTGGATTGTATAGATGTCATTAAAGTAGCAAGACATAGTTGAGGATAGGGAAGCATGAGGGCATTATATAACAGTAAATTCGACACTTCGAATGTAAAAATGAACCAAGAAAACTATTAAGCTACATGATCATCATAGTTTACATTTGTTTGAATCGTTGAGAACTATAGTTTTGTTAGCTAATACTCTTTAGTTTTGCTTTTGAAGGTTTAAAATATTATAATTTTGGTTTGTATTGAAAACTTGTGATGCTGCTATATGTGCAGCTCCTCTATGGTTTCATGATAGGGGAACATGTTTATGGTAGAAGTTGGCCATCACTTTTATATAATTATAGGCTTATTTCATGCAAAATAACATAACACAACAACAACACAATATTATAACAAATCCACAGTTTCATATACTTGCAATTTTCCTGTAAAACAATGAATGGAGTAAATGAACTAAGCATTCTGATAGGAAGTGGATGCAATTTTAGCAAAATCAGAGAACGAAAAAAGAAATTTTGGAAGAAGAACACACAATAACTCTATTTTATTGAAAAGAATTAAGAAGAAAAACACAAGATACTGTTGGATCCTCATTTGGAGAGGAAGATCTTGCTCTCTCAAATCCCTAGACGTCAGCTAGAGCCCACTCAACCTAAGCAAAATTAATTTCGGCAAAATCAAGCATGAAGAAGAAACCCTAGCATAAACAAACTACTTAAAGCAGACAAAGCATATACAATTTCAAAACAACCCTCCCCCGTCCTTTTCCCTCATAACCAAACCCTCGTCTTTCCAATTTGGTGTGGGCCACTTTTAACTTTGGAGGTGATAAGCGATGCTCCTCTTCAATACTGTCCCTTACAGCCTGAACAATTCCCTCCCAAAATAATTGAGGAACACCTTATCTCGATCGAACACTACCGACTTTGGTTTCCCATACAATTTAATCACCTCTCTGATGAATGCCACCATCATTGTCATTGTCATGTATGGACGTCGTAGGGGAATGAAATGAGTATACTTGCTCAATCTATCTACCACCACCAAAATCACTGTAAACCCCTAAGATATGGATAACCTATCTATAAAATCCATGGTGACCTTCTCCCATACTTTGTTTGGAAGAGTTAGAGGTTGCAATAATCCTCTTGGGGCCATATTCATGTATTTGCTGCTCTGGCACACTTCACATCAAGCCACCATCTCCTCTACATCCTTATGCATTCTTCCAATACAACTTCGCCACCAACCTCATGTACATCTTATGCACTCTTGAATGACCTCCAATAGGGCTCCTATGGAACTCTCGCAGAAGGTAAGGAATATGTATCGAGGTTCGTGGCAACACAAATTTGTTCCCCTCTAGGGAATAACCCAAGTGGCTACTCTCATTCTTAGCAAATCTGTCCCAATCCCCCTCAGTTTCTTGTCCTGCACACTCTCCTCCTTAATAGCCTTCCAATCCAACATCAGTGGTATTGAAATAGCTAACTCTTGGAGTTCCCCCACACATTTGGACAATGCATCAATTGTCTTATTCTTTAGCCCTGACATATACATGATCTCAAAATTATATTCCAACAGCTTTGACAACCACCTATGATGCTCCTTGTTACCATCCTCTGCTCTAATAGTACTTCAAGCTCCTCTGGTTTGTCATGACGATGAAATGTTGTCCTAACAAGTAAAGCTGTTTCTTCTGAATAGCTAACACAATGACCATCAACTCCCTCTTATAGACTGACTTTAGCCTAGCTTTGACTGTCAACACCTGGCTGAAGTAAGCTATGAGCCTGCGATTCTGCATGAGCATTGCCCCTAATCCATACCCTCATCAATCTCCACAATAAAAACTTGGCTGAAATCTAGTAGGGCTAGGATCGGTATCATGATCATGGCCTTCTTCAGTCTCTCAAAGGCTTGCGTAGTTGCCTCGCCCCACATAAATTTATCCTTCTTCAGCTGCTCCATCATTGGCCACGCTATAGTGTTGTATCCCCTTAAAAACCTCCTATTAATACCAATCAACCTTATGAAACCCCTCAATTCTTTCAAAGTCTTAGGTAGTTGCTATTTCAACATAGCCTCAATTTTGGCCTGATCAGTGACCACCGCTTCCTGAGATACCACATGCCTCTCCACACTAAGTTGTGCAAAGCAACACTTCTTCAGGTTGGCTTGCAACTGATATTCCTGTAACACCTCCAACACCACCTTCAAGTGCTTTACATGCTTTTCGTCTGACCTGCTATACACCAGAATGTCATCAAAGAAAACCAATACAAATCTCATGAGGTATGGTCGAAAATCAATATTCATGAGGGACTAGACTGTAACAAGGACGTTGGTGAGGCCAAACAATATCACTAATAACTCATAGTGTCTCTCATATGTCCAGAAAGAAGTATTTGGGACATCCTCCTATCTCATCCTGATCTGATGGTATCCAAACTTTAGATCCAGCTTCATGAATACCATTGCTCCATATAGCTTATCCAACAGCTCATTTATCATTGAAATAGAAAACTTGTTTGGCACAGTTTCCTTATGCAGGGCCCGATAGTCCACACAGGTGTTGACCTTGATTCTGCCCAGACCCGAGCCCAAACTGACGTTAGCTGAAGATTGATTGACCTATATAGAATGGTGGGCCGATGATATTTTCTTTAAATATGTAGTTTGATGTTATCCTCGGTTGATTCACGTGATATACTGATTGATAATTATTTAAAAATTAGTATTAAGTTGAAGGGTAAAGTGACGATTCTGTTTACCTAGCTAATAATTTACTGATACAGATACAATACTAGAAATATATCACTTAAATCAGGATTTCTTACTTATTTAGTTTTTTTTATTTGTTTATTTTTTTTATTTAGTGTGCTACTGATTGTATGTTATTGAGGCATTGTTTTTATTACTGTACGGATTTACTATTAATGCATTATTTTACTACTCCTATAACTTGACTGTTATAGTTATTGATATAGTCACTAATACTATTTTATGCTACTGATTCACTATACTTATACTAATCATGTGACATTCTGAACACATAATATACTAATTTGATACTACTATAAAATAATTAGATAGTATGTGTACACTCATATATGATTTTACTGCATTGATATAATTTCGACAGTCTTTACTGATGATTTGATTTTATTGCTTTATATGATTTATTTACTAATTGATAGTTTTGATATGATGACTACATTATTGATTCAACACCTGTATTAGTTTACTGATTTCATCACTATACCATTTTACTATCTTTCGTATCATACTGTTTTACTGCTTTACAAACTTTTTTATCATTGGATATGAGTTTTACTGTTTCTGCACCGATTCAATGATCATATGAATGATATTGCTATGAATTGACTGCTGCCATTCATATTTCTTGTTTGTCATGCATTGAGTTTAATTATAGAATTTGATTACTTGTTGGGCTCTGGAGCACATTATACATGATTAAATGATTTCAGGTCAACACATAAGAACAAGTGTGAGATTGATCAGGATACTTTAGGTTTAAATTCTTATTATTTTAGTTATTCTTTTGTACTCATGACAGAGTAATTATGATCTTATTGTATAGATCTTGAGTAATGTACATGATTTTTGAGAAATGAATACATATGTTATATGTATATATTGATGTTTTGATCGATAGTTTTATTTTCGCTGGTATTTATATTGATAAAAGAAATTAGATAGATCTGACTGTTATTTATTAAAAGATAAAATATTAATTCTTTTAAATTAGATTCTGAAGTATCACAATTGGTATCAAAGTAATACACTAGTTGAAAAATGGGAATTAAGTTTCATACAAGACAGTGTTATGCCATGGGAGTCACCTATTGAACACTGTATGGAATAAAGTGCTATGTGGTAGGAGTCATCACTTAAACTTGTAGGAGCTACCTCTAGAATCCTAGCTGCCTCGTGGATGATTCTGAAATAAAGATGCTAACATGGACATAAGTTACTTAAGTGAGTGAGATTGTAAAACTCCATAGTTAAGCGTTAAGTAAAAGAATCTAAACTCTTAAATATCGAGATGCCTAGTGGTGTAATGGTTGAAAATTTATTTTAAAAACTCCATAGTTAAGCGTGCTCATCCCAGAGAAATCCTGGGATGGATGACCTCATGAAAAGTTACACAAACAGAACAAAACCGTGAAGCCCATAGGCCAAAATGGACAATATATCGATAGTAAGAATTTAGATCACACCAGATGCTTCTAGTCCTCCATTAACTGGGCTAGCTCCATAACCTCTCCAAGATCACGAGGCCTCATCACTCTAACTGCAGTTTAGATTTCTAGTTTGAGCCATTTCATAAAGTTTGCCTCTAGTACAATCTTCGAAAGTCGGTCTAGTCGGCTAGCAAGGTACTCAAATCTCTCGTGGTATTCCACCACTGATCCCTCTAACGTCAGCGCAAAGAACTGCTCATAAAAGTCACCTCCCCAGCTAGTTCGAAAACATTCCATAAAGTAATCCTTGAATTCCCTCTAGCTCCATATGGGTCGCCTCATGTTTCTCCATTGGTACCATGCCAATGCTTTCCCCCCCAAGCACAGGCTAGCTGTCATCAGTTTCTCCTCCTTCGTTATTCCATTGATGAAAAAAAATATTTCTACCCTGTAGATCCACTCATATGCATCCTCTCCCTCAAAGATAGGCAACTTCAGCTTCCTTAAACTCAGATCTCCCCCATTTTCCCTGATTCCTTCATAACTTCCCATTTCCCAAGTGGGTGCCCTCCCCCCCCAAGTGTCCCGATCCTCTCTTCAACAACCGGCCCCTCTTTCAAATTTGTCGTAAACCCACCCCAAGAGGGACAGAATTATCACAGGCGGCGGGATTGTCATTTGCTATATACGGCTACTGGTCTCGGAAAGACCGACTGGACCGGTCCAGGGAGGTTCAGTTTAACAAATTCTTGGAAGAACATTCCTTTCTAAAATCAAGGGAAAGGATTATCTTCCATTCTTCACACTTTGGAAAGTATAGTTTGTTCAATAAGCCATTATATATATGTAACATTTTAATATTTTAGGATTTTAATATTATCCATAAACATGTTTTTAATCCATAAACCATTATGAAATGAGGACAAACAAAATAGGATGCGATAACGCTTGCATGATTTTCAAAAATAATGTTCCAAAGCTAGTTTCTCATTATAATAGCAATTAGATGTTCTAGAAAATCAAAACTTTTTCTACCTCGGTCACTCTGCGCAGTATTGCTGCTTCAAGACATTTCACCATTTCTTTCCCCTCTCTCGTGTCAAGCATGCAGCCATCTTTGTGACGAATATATAGCTCCTGCAGATCTTAAATTATTAGCACTAAAAAATGGCCTTTATGAAGCATTCTATGCATAAACGTTTATTGTCCATGTTTTCAAGAGTTACTTAAATAATTCCATATGCTTGTACTTGTTAAACGGGAAGAGGAACTTTCCATTAGCAGTTTGAGCCCATAGCAATAAGATATATTAGGGGGCAAAACAATCAAAACTGGATGATAAAAGATCATCCTTTAAGAAATTGAAGCTGCAATGAGAATATCATGGCAAGTACACAGATGCTGATAATAAAATTCATCTTTTATTCTAAAATAATTGCTGATGAATGAAATGGAATAAATTATTATGTAAAATCTTTCAAAATATTTAGAAGCACCATAAATGATAAATTTATATATCATGTCTGACATTAATAAGAGCTTTCTAATACATTCATGAGCTAGACATTTGTGTCATAATCTAACATTAATAGGAGTTTTACTTGCAATTTGGTCTATTTGGCATAAGGAAGTACATGGGCAGCTAAAAGGATATTACCAATAGCTTTTCCATGATTAAAGAAACTTATCCCCCCCACATTTTGCTCAGAGAGAAATTTTGAAATACCTCATTGTGGGCCATACTCAAGCCTCCACACTGAAATTTGTAATTATTGATTAATGCAGAAATGAAAACTCAGCTCTTCCTCCATCTAGAAAATAGTTTTTCCAGATACTATAATTTTCCTGAGAACGAAGAATCGCAATAAATCAGTTTTAGATGGAAGATAATTTCCAGATCCCTCCCTTTGCAACCAAATAGACCAAACATCAATTAGGGATCAGTAATATATAACGAGAAAGAGAAACTGAAGACAGTAACTATTACACTGTCCAAGCTAAAATTAATACAAAACATAGATGTGTGAATAATGGAATCAGATTCAAATGATAAACCTCAGGCATGCTATGTTTATTTGCATTAACTGTAGTGCATCTCTATGTAAAGGCTCATGGAGATAATTTGATAAAGACATATTAAGAAATTATAATAGCAATTCACATCCCTGGACTCCCACAAGCCCAAGCCTAGGACAAACAATGCAACAACCAAAAAAGGCAGATTTTGCAGTATATTTTGTGCTTGAGTGCTGCATTGTCTCTGCAGCCTATCTGCATACAAAAGTTTCAAAGTTCTTCAATGTTTCTTCTCGTTCTCTTCGGTTCTTGCCAAGTCAATAATTCATGACATCAAATGTTTTAACAATCTTTCAAAAGCTTCGTCCAATCATTATAAAAATGTTTACAGCACGAAATAGTATATGTTACTGGTATATGAAAGAAAATTATTTGAGGTTGTGAAGTATATACCTGCGTTGCGTATAGGCCATCGGATGAAACTGAGGCATGGAAAACAACAAATTGCATATCTGTCAGAGTGCAAACAATGTCAAATAATAATTTTGACCGATCTTTGCACCGTATATTCACTACAGAGTACCCTTTATCCTCACAGCGATCAATTGTAATGACTGGTTTGATAGTTGTCATAGATTTTTCCTTTTGTTTGTCATCACTTTCATAATCTTTGTTGGCAAACATTAATTGGTGCAGACGACGACCCAAATGGATGGAGCTCATACCGAAATTAGTGCGGGCTCCTCTAACATCATCTCCCCGTGCACGCAGCAAATTATTAAGTTGCTGCTCCATCATCGACAACTGGTTAAGGTCACTCACTGCTTGCGAGGTAGCCTCATCATTGACATAAAAAACACACGCAACTCTCATGTTATGTGTCCAGACCTCAGCAACTAGGACATTAAAATGTAGATTTGCAAGCACAGCAAAGATTTCAGAAAGGAGGCCTGGGCCATCTGTGCCTATGAGCTCAATGATGTTATAATCACCAATCGAGTGCATTCCCACTGCCTTTCCAGACCAGATGCTCCCTTTTATACCAAGAATATCGCCATCTGGACCTAGAGCCTGAAACCCAATTTTTAGAGTAAAAAAAAAGGCTATGATTCAACTTGTAGAATCCCACGTGTGGAGCAACAGAAAGAAACTGAAGTTTTACAGAGCTCATGGATGAAGATTTAGTCTGGAAAAGTGAGAGAAAATAAAATAAACCATGCTTTCCATTCAAACAATTATGAAATTACATCTTGATTTGGGTATCTTATTCCAATTAATGCCCAGTTAATTTATATTTGTTTCCACACATATTCTAAATCTTATTTTCATAATCATTGTGATGCAGATGAATGATGCAAAAGAATGCATTATCTCTATATGTTTATTTGCATATCAAAATAAAAAAATCCTAATTTCCATGCATGTCAGATATATAATCAGAGATGTTTATACATGCCACATTATTATATCTTTCACACATAATTAAATATGTCATTCTGACCCGTGAAATTCCAACATGGTCATACAAAAAGGTTCATAGAATTTACATTTACAACATATAAGAAATTATAAGGTGAAAGTTATTTAAATCTAAAAATGGGGACATTTTACCAGATTCGAGAGTGAAAATTTAAGAAATCAATATAATTGAAAACAAAAGTGAGATTCGGGTTACCTATCATGATCAACTGAAAACATCCCCTTATTGAAAACATTTCTCTCAAGTGTTTGCCAAAATTTTCAAAGAGGAATATATATATATATATATATATATATATAACATCATTTAGTATCCAACACCATAATGTTACATGCCACATGTAGAAATCTTGGTTATTGTAAAATAGATAAGACATTGCCACTGCGTTGCCATCTAGCGCTCCTAGCACCGCAACGCTCTAGTGAAATTTTTTCAAATTTTGAAATGAACTCATTTTAAACACTTTTATAAATTTTGGGTTATTACAATGAGGACTTTATTGGTTTGAAGGTGAGATTATTTGTATTTATACATAAATTGGCTTACAAGACTTAATGGGAAGAGAACGCCAAGGCATGTGTATGATAGGTAGATTAGTTTCTCAACTAACTTTTGATGTTGTCCAATATTTATTTTTGTTTATTCATCTGTATCTAGTTTATGATCTAGTTCAGCTGTAGTTTCACATGGCTTATAATTTATCATCTTTATTTCTCTTAATAGGTACATAATATATTTTTGTTGAGAGAAAAATATTTATTTCTCTAATTGAGCAACTTATATACCCAAGAAGTATTTGAGTTTGCCCAGTTATTTGATTTCAAATTCTATAGCAAGTTTTTTCTAAGTTATTTCTTTTCTTCATTGTTATCATTTGTAACACTTATATCATCAATATATATATACAATGTAAATTGAAAATGTTTCATTAATGGAGTATTTTATAGAGAGGGTTTGATTTCCTTAATTTTATTTATACCTCATTCCATATATGCCTTTTATAAATCTACTAAACCATGCTCCTGGGGATTTTTTGAACCATAAAGTATCTTTCTCAATCTTTTTTAGGTCTACCTCTATCTTTCTTAACATAAACCAAATCTAATATATCTACTCTCCTAATCGGGTCATCGGAAGGCCGTCGTTTTATGTGACCAAACCATCTAAGGCGATTCTCTCTAATCTTATCGTCCAATGGAGCTACTCAAACCTTTTCACATATATGTTTGTTTTATATCTTGTCTCTAAGAGTAAAGCCACTCATCCACTTGAGCATCCTCATCTCCGCAACACTGCCCAGAGACTTTGCCCTCATCTTGCGAGGACTTTATGATTGAGGTCTAGTTTCCCATAAGTGCAACCACTTATGGTTAATTATCCCTCCCGATAGCGAGAGAACTTTTAATTAAGGCTAGTTGTTGGATAGACACTAAGTACTAAACATATAGTAACAGTAGATTTTAGAGTCTATACATTAATTTTTTTTGTTTTTTTTAGGATTTGAAATTTATCACCATACTTAAAGCTAATGTGGGCTTCGAAAATTCGCGCCCCGATCTCTCTGCATAGCCCCCTTTTTTTGGGTAATCGAGGAGAACTTTAATGTTTAGGTTCCGGGGCAAATTTTCAGAAGTCAGATTGAATTTTTAATAAGACATTATCCAGAGATTTCGCCCTCATTTTGCAAGGACTTTATGATCTAAGTTATGGTTTCCTATAGGCGCAAGCCCCTATAGTTAATTACCCCTCCCACTAATGAGAGAGAACTTTCGATTAAGGCTGGTCGTGAAACATATACAAAGTATCTGCATGTAAATGCAATATTGAATGACATGCCTGAATCAAACCCTCTGCATCCTACAAATGTACGTAAGAGGTCATTTTGAATTGTGATTATAATGCAAGTGACATGCTAGAATGAAACTCTCTGCATATCACAAATGCATGCATATTATAAAATGCATATCAATGTGTATTTTAATGCATGAGAGAGGGGGGGGGGGGACTGTTCTACATTTTTTGGAGGTAGCTAGCTATGCAGGTACTTATTGCTGACAAGTATGCAGGACTTTATTTTGGACTTTGTTGACGCATTATATCCGCTTGTAAAAATGTCGCGGATCCGGTGGTGTGACACATTAACATAACGCACAATATATTTACGTAACATGCATGCATAATGTATATTTACGTCGTCGATTTGCCCGCATGATATATTTGCATGATAATCCGACACTTGCATGTAGTGCATAATGTATATACATGTCAGCAGGGTACGTTGCTGCAGTGCAATCTATTTCATATGATGAATAACATGTTTGCGTTTGTGTAAAGAATTTTGTATGCTATGATGTGTATGCGCACAATACATCCAGTATACTGAATGACATATTTGTTATGATGCGTTCTGCATGTTGCGACTATATACAAGTGCAACATATTGACATGTAAATGTGATGCATTGTTATAGCATAATGCATCTTGTGATGCCGAATGACGTGTTTGCCAGAATTATTATGCCTGCTGCAATGCATGTACAAGGACATTTTAAAATATTTGGCAATAAGCAGTCATACGAATGATTATCATTTGAGTATGTGCAACATTCTATTTAGAAGTTTGTAGACGTCTTCTGTCCGCTTGTACGAGTGTTACAGATTCGATGGTGTTTTTTAACAGCGCATTGTACTTCATCTATCATGCACTAGCGATGTGGCTCATCTATTTTCATCTTTAGCATGTCGTCAATTTCTTCAACATTCAACTCGTAGGAATGTACTTTTGCTGGCAAATATGTTTTGTGACGCATTAGGAACATTCCAACTGTCATTTGTAGGTAAGCTGGTTTATTTGATGAGACATGTTAGCATCACAAATTTATTGCCTCGCTTTATCAGAGGCCCACAATTTTTACTACGAATTCCTTGCTTTTGCTTACACATGAATCATGACGTATCGTTCATAATAGCCATGAGATTCTTCATTGTTCTGATGCAAGCTCTATCTTCTAGTCCTTCGAGAGATCAGATCCACAAATCATTTTATCCTTACTCAGGCTAGATGAGGACATTCAAGTTGCATGAAGTCATTTTGTGATAAATGAGGTATCATAATCTGATAAGACCAAAGGCGGCTCGGCTAAGATACTATTAGATTTCTATCTTCAAATTGTCATATGGTAGTCTCCCCGAAGTATGAACATGATGGAGCACAAGATAGTTTTCAGTATCCCAACGACATTCCAGTATCTGATATGCATATGGGACATGGAAGTTTCTCCTACAGTCCTTGACATGGCGACCAAGAGCAACTTTCTTCAATATAAAATTGCAACATTTAATGATGCGCGTGTAGGACATTAGGTTATGACGTTTGATCTATTATTATTTATCCTTCATTATGCATCATTTCTTCAGAAGCCTCAATATGTCTGTAAAGATAATGGAATATACAAGTCTCAATGATACTTCCATCCAAATCAACTTTGGTGTGCCCTCCCATTGAGACGTCTTTTTAACTGATCATTCTTTGATTCTACATAATGATTAAACCTTGCATGCTTAGTGCCACAGTTAGGACCTTCCTCTGGTAATATATTGACGAGATTTATCCTTATACCGTGTTGCTCTTATCCCAACGATCACTATTAGAGTCTCTAGAGTTGTCAATTAGGAGAATTTAGTTGCATTTGATCAACAAAACCTTCAAATCTAATGTAAAATGGGTGTGTTTCTTCTCAGCGTGGTTGTTAACTGCAAGAGTTTTTTATAGCAGTTAATAGGCGCTTGCATCTGCTTTAGTCCTCCTGTATTTGCTGCAATCTTCAGTTCCTGCTCACAAATCACATTGCATGCATATCTATATTCAAAGGGAACTCAACATCCTTGCAACATATCTACTATCACTGCTTCTTGTGGACATTTGCAGGGAATATTATCATTTGCAAGCAAGTTTATTATGTTAACATGCTGATGTAGGGTACCAGTTGAGCTGCATTCATCATTGGTTTCTCCTTGCATGTTGACTAGTGAGTTGCTGCATTCGCTTGCATGTTTTCTAGTGTTCATAGGAACTGCCACATATATTTGTAGCACATCTATCACCGCTGTTGGTTGGCATTGACATTTACTACAACTTTTTTGTACTTGTTGGTGGGTAACATGTAGCATATATCGCGAGGCTCCTATAGTGGCCTGTAGGTGTTTGCCTCCATTGCAAATCAATCACTTCTACTTGTAGGATATTGGCGCATTTACTAAAATCTTAGTTGTCGTTGATTTTACTAACACATTGGAGTTTGTTACATGCTGTATGTACATGTTAGCATATAGCATTATCATTTGCCAGTAGGTTTTGTGTGTTCGTTATTATGCTAATGTAGGCCATTAGTTGAGCTGCATTCGTCACTGGTTTCATGTGCATGTTGGCCGGCAATTTGTCCTTCAATGTACGTCTGTATCTCCCGCTTGTAGGTATTAGTAAATATTGTACATTGATCATTTGATATTTGTTTGTGAGGGATCAATGCATCTGCTTTCCACCGAGTGAGTGTTGACTGTAGGAAGGATCTAACATCTGCAGCATGTTATTCATTGTCATTAGTAGGTGGACTACTGTAGGCATGATATATCTCCTATGTTGCGTGCAGATGTTCATATTTATAGTTGGCTCTTGGTTTTTGTTTACACATGAACCGTCAAATCTTAAATCCCCTACTTATATACCCATTGCAATCTCCTTAGATATGCTTGTAGGAAACTCATTGCACCTATGTCATGTTCACTATTATCATCTATAGAGGGCTTAGTGTGCTTACTGCAATAATATTAGCTGCATGCAAGACATTGATACTAAATGCAGGGCGTTGATGCATTCATTGCCTGTGGCTCATGTGTGAGTTGTCGCATGCATGACAGGTCTTTCGAAGTTGCTTGCAAGTATCACCCCTACAATCTACAAGCCAGCTATTGAGCATGATAAGTCTTTTCCTGTTGCACTTAGGAGATACTCATGCTCTTTGTAACCAATTGGTGCAATTTATAAATAATTTATGTTTGAAGGCTTCCCATCACGAGTCCCCTGCTTATTCGTTGACGTTTATTTGAATGATCATAATTATTATTTGGAATTTGCATTTCAATTATTATTGTGCATTTTAAATTTTAGAGTTCAGTTCCCTATTGTTCATTAATATTATGTTCCACGTCATGCTATTGAGATCAGGTCCCTTGTTGTTTATTTAAATTTTGTGCATCTTTACTTTGAATTTTATCAACACCCCGACATCTCTCATGTTTATGGAAAATTTAGGGAGTCTTAGCCTTCCCGCCACGTCAAGAAAGATGTGCACGATCAATGTTGGATGACACCACGATCATAATCTTCAATCCCACCACACCAAGAAATTAGAAGGATCTGAACTAGAGGCTAAGGATATGACTTGTGCTGATCAAAAACTATGATCTAACCATTCTTATGTTATGGTGTTAGACGAATGCATCTATCGACTTATCTTATTTGAAGTGAGCTTGACTAGTCTTATTGTGCACACAAATTAGGATTTATAGGAATATTATTAATAATTATAATAATATCAAATAGATGAACTTAATTATTTTAATTAAATCTTAAAAAAAAAAATAAAATTTTAGTAAAAATTGTAGCTATGCTGTAATTAACCTAAATATTTTTCCTCAACCACACGGCAAATTATTGGGTCAGGTGACCGGAGCCAAAAGATAAGTTCGGACAGCCAATAAAAATTTGCCGCGTCACCTTGCGCTTTAGTTGCGCTTTTTGACTTGCGCTTTAGTTGCGCTTTGGTTGCGCTTTAGTTGCGCTTTTTGACTTGCGTTTTAGTTGCGCTTTGGTTGCGCTTTGGTTGCGCTTTGGTTGCGCTTTGGTTGCGCTTTGGTTGCGCTTTGGTTGCGCTTTGGTTGCGCTTTGGTTGCGCTTTAGTTGCGCTTTAGTTGCGCTTTAGTTGCGCTAATTTTAAAATAATATTTTATTATTATCCGAACCTATCTCTGCGTTCGGTCACCTGACCCAATAATTTGCCTTCAAATGGAGGATCGTTGTTGTAAAAGGAGAGACGGGTTTGGTGCAAAAGAAGTCGGTTGAGAGGGGTTGATTCGATGGAATCGGCGAGGCTTCTAGGGCTGACGAAATGAGAGCTCGGTCGTACGGGTCTGAGGCTGTATGGGAGATCGGGCTGTGAGGGGCGGTTTGCGGCTTCGGCTTATTCATGGTTCAGAGTCGACTAAAGGAGGAAAATCAAAGCGGTTGTTCTGTTCATGCTCGGTAGTGAGCTGTGGCTTCGGTCGGCAAAGAGGATTTCACGAAAGATATAGAGGAATCAGGGCTTGCGATGAGGGCTGGACGGAGAAGTGGACGACTGGAGGAGATGGATCAATGGGATCTTGCACTTGGTCGGCTTTGGCTATAGCATGAGGGAGATTGGTGTGGGATCTTGCAGGAAGTAGGAGTGGCTGACGATACTAGAGATCGGGATTGCTGGGTCGAGGCGGAAGGTGAAGTTCAGCATAGTGCTTGTAACCGAAGCTGGGCATGCGACGGGCTGTGAGGAACGAAGCAGGGATTCGAGTAGGGAAGGAGGCTTGAGGTGTTCGGTTTGTGAGTGAGAAGAGCGTGGAAGCTTGTAAATGGGAGAAAGAAGAACAAAGCCTCTTGCCTCATTCACTTTAAAGATGCGGGCAGATCGCGAAGATTAAGGGGGTAGTGCGAAGAGGATGAGCAAAGTGGTCGTCGAGACGTAGGTAGAATGTCGTTGGACGTCCGAACTTGTGTGGAGCATGTCATGACGCCGAATAGGCATGAGGCGTGGGGGATTTGAGTAGGATTTCGTTGTACAGAGGTCAACACCCGATTAGGATCCCATGCTTCTGTCGGTCCGGGTTGTGGTGGTCCCTAGTTTACTTGGTCATAGGAGGTAGTCGATCTAACTTGACTAAAGGATCCTTGTCGGTAGCCATGGGTTATGTCGTCCAAGGATCCTTATAGACTAGGGATGAATGTTTGCCAAATGGGACAGATTCAAGTCCATCTTAGCTAACAAAGGGCTCTATGCCTTATCAATTATACCCTATTGACTCATTACTTAAGGATTTAAAACTATTAGGGAATATACGAGCTCTAGTCGTGATCGTAATTTAGTGGTTCCATTTAGCAGCAAAATCACCCGGTTAGAGAGCCCTGGTCATAACTGTTTATCTATGGTGTCATTTTGCGGTGAAATCATCGGTCAAAGAACACGTGTCATGTCCTTACTGGTGAGAGATGATTTGAAAATGAATATTAGTGATATACTTGGCTGGACATTTGCTCATTGTAAGATAAAATTATACTCAAATTTATCACCCCCTACAAACGATTGAGAAAGATGGATAAATTTTTGCTTTAAGTTTTTAGGTGTTTAATTTCACTTAAATATTTTAAATTTTGAAGAATATTAGATTTGAAATTTTATTTAAATTTGAACCCATAAAAATTAATTTTGTGATTTGGGAGCATTTCTTTGAAATTTATATGGTCTTGTCCGATTGTGATTCACTTTCAATACGGTCATCATTGGGGTGACTTTATAGTTAATTTTAAAATATCTCATTTTGTATTAAGATTCTGTGTATTTTGAAAGTAGTCTCCTCTGATTGAGAAAATTCACTTGGGTATATAAATTTACTTATGCCACAACTTAGCTATTTGATATTGTGTTATTTTATGATTAATAAATTTTTAAATCTTTTTATTTTTGAATGTATACAAATAATAGAACTTCATATGATAGCTTTTATTTGATAACACTTTTTGTCTTTATTTAACATAATTGTAAGTGTTTGCATGTTGATTATGCTCACATTTTTTATTGCAATTTTCAATTAAATTGTTTCCCTTGCATATGCAAATGAAGTATACCCTAATACTTTCTTAAAATCTAGTTTTTCTGCAAATCTAGCAATTAGCTGACTTGATAGACCTCATGACCTTTCCATACTCATTAGGGAATAAGAGAAGGCCAATGAGAATTGGCATCTCATTTTCTGAATATGGGAATGAGATCAAGCTGTTCCTTTGTAGAGTCGTAGAAAATGGATGGATCAATCAGAAAAGAGTTTAGAAAAACATGAAAGAGATAGGTCCACCTGTGCAGCAAACCTGGGGGAAGATTGGAGAGAAGTGTGCCTTACCTTTTCTATGTGTTCAATGGTCTTTGTATCAGTTATTTTTCCTCCTTGTTGATCAGTCACATGGAAAACTGCATTGATTAAGAAAAATTGTGGTAAGAATTGAATTGAAATATTATATTCATTAGATGCGGATATTACAATTTCCCCACTTCTAGGGTGGTTTAAAGGGAAGAAGCTTTTGCCTGTGCTATTTCTTATCCATAAACTATGTTTCAGAGGCCAAAAATGTAGTTAGCATATTTTGAACAAATATTAATTCATTTTGTAGCACATTAGAAACCATTGTCATAATGCGTTAGTGCAAATTGTAAGTGGTGAAGCTAAGCTGCATGCCATTCACATGATTAATTGCATTTCTTATATCTTTGAGCTCAATTAATTTTTTATTTTATGTGATTGAGTGAGAGTGATTTGAGGGGAAAGGGAAAGCTAAGAGAAAAATAATATTTTTGGAAATTGTTGCATTTTGGGCAACCAAATATTATCTTGATTTAGAAGTTGAACTACAGTGATAGTTTGAAAAAAGTGAATTCAAAATGCTGCTTGCATTTGGAGAAGTTTTAGCTTACCATCCATAAACCATAAACCATCTGATGTAATATAAGCTTTTGATATTGCTAAATCCAAGTCACTCAATACTTGCACAACTTCTAAGAGAATCCCTGGTTTATTCACGCTATCCACCTGAAAATAAATACAAAAGAGAATGTTAATCTTCAGTTCCATTCCTGTCTGATAATATTTTTTTCAAAAAAATGCATTTTCATACCACATTAGCATCCTATTTATTTTGCTCGTGTTCTCAAGGTTCTAATTGTTTATCAGTATTCACACAATATTCACATAGATATTAATGTGGATAGATGTTTAGGTATTAACTATTATATTTGTATGGCACTTATGAAATTAATTATTCTCAATTTTGTCCAAGGGGAAGAGTAATTTTCACCATATTTTTTTGTTAAATGTGTATATGTTGCAAATAATGCATTGAAGCTAGTTACAAAATATGCTTTCAAAAACATTGGTAATCTAATATATTGATAGGAAATGCTTGAATATTTCTAGTAAATCCTAACAAGAATAGGGAAAAACAGCAAGAGAAACACAAAAATTAGATGGAAAACTCTCCAATTTGAAATTGAATTGCAAAAGAGAGAACTAATGGAAACAACGAAACAAAGATACAATTGATCCTCAGTTCTAGAGGAGGATCGTCTCTCCCAATCTCTAGATGAATCTAGAGCTCAAGGCACCAAGAAGAACCCTCACAAAAACACAATAATCAAAACATAACCCTAACCCTAATTTCCATGTCCTACTTAAAGCATACAATTAATAAAAAAAATACAATTAATTAATCAAGCCAAATGACTAAGGAGCCCTTGCCACCCCCTCCTTTCCCTCCAAGGAGTTTGAATTTGAAGTATTGGTGGACCCCACTCCTCTCCCGCTCTCTTTGCCACCTCCCCTCCAAGAGTAAAACTGAATCAGTCCCTTAGGGATCAGTTGTAATTGGACCGGTCCACTAGGGACCGGTCTAATAATACAACCCTCTCAAATAATTACCTTGTCCTCAAGGTTGAAATAAGGAAACTGATGTTTCACCCTCTCGTATAGCTCCCACATGGCTTTGTTGTCCGGGAGATTCTTCCACTTGATCAACACTTTTTAGTTCAATCTTCTCTCTGGCGAACCCCAATCAACTCCAAGGGTTCCAAAATCACCTCTAAATCTTCAGTGAGTGTCACTGGTAACTCCGAACTGGCTGCATAATCTCCAATGACCCTTCTCAACTGGGATACATGAAAAACATGATCTATAGTTGTCGTTGGTGGTAGTTTCAGCCAGTATGCCACCGCTCTGATCCTCTCCAATATCTCATAAGGCCAAAAGTATCTAGGGTAAGCTTCTCATTCCTCATGTTTGCGACTGTCTTTTGCCTGTATGGTTGGAGCTTCAACAACATTTTCTCTCCTACCTGAAATTGGATGTCATTTTTATGCCCATCTGTCTGTTTCTTCATAATCTGTTGAGTTCTCAGGAGATGCCTCTTCAACTCATCCAACACCCTATCTCTCTCCTCCAAGTACTCTACTGAAGAAACTAGAGTGCTGTTATTCCCAAAGCGCACCAAGTGAGGTGGATCCCTCCCGTACAACACCTTGAATGGCAACATCTAAGAAGTAGAATGATAAGAGGTGTTATACCAATACTCAGCCTATGCTAACCACCTGGCCCATAACTTGGGTGTCTCTAAGACAAAGCATCTGAGGTAAGTTTACAAGCTCCTATTGACCACTTTTATTTGGTCATCTGTCTGCGGGTGGTAGGCAATGCTCCTCTTCAATACTGTCCCATATAATCTGAACAGCTTCCTCTAGAAATGACTGAGGAACACCTTATTCTTGTCGAAAACTATAGCCTTTGGTACTCCATGTAGCCTGACCACCTCTCTGATGAAAGCTGAGGCCATTGTAACTGAGGTATATGGGTGTCGTAAAGGAATGAAGTGAGCATACTTGCTCAATTGATCCACTACCACTAAGATCACTGTAAATCCTTCTGATCGGGGAAGCTTATCTATTAAATCCATGGATATCTCCTCCTATACCTTTCCTGGAAAAGCTAATGGCTGTAGTAATCCACCTGGAGACGTAGTCATGTACTTGTTCTTCTAACATATTTCATAACTGGCTACAATATCTCAACATCCTTATGCCTTCCAATACAGCTCTAATGCTAGCCTCTTATATATCTTTTGTACCCCTGAGTGACCCCCAACAGTGCTCCCATGAAACTCCTGGAGCAAGTGTGGAATGTGGGCGGATGTCTATCACAAACCTTCCCTGGTACAACAGTCTCTCCCCTTCCAATAAATACCGCAGGTAGATACTCCTTTCCCTCAGTAAATCGGCCCTGATTATTTCCAGCTCCTCATCTTTGGCACTCTCCTCCTTGATGGCTTCCCAATCAAACATCAATGGGATCGATACTGTTGTCGCCTGCAACTCTCCCATACATCTGGACAAGGTATATGACGCCTTGTTATCCACTCCTACCCTGTATTGGATTTCAAAATCATATCCTAGTAATTTGGACAGCCACCTCTGTTAACCATCCGCTGCTCCAACAAGTACTTCAGGCTTCGCTGGTCTATTCTGAAAATGAAATGTCTACCTAATAGGTAGGACCGCCATTTCTTGATTGCTAATACAATGGTCATCAGCTCCTGCTCATAAACTGATTTCAACCGGGCTCTAGTTGTCAACACTTGGCTGAAGGAGGCAATGTGTCGATGATACTACATGAGCACTGCCCCCAATCCATACCTTGAAGCATCTGTCTCCACTATGAAGACATGAGTGAAGTCTGGCAGAGTTAAAACTGGTACAGTGGTCATAGCTTTCTTCAAACTCTCAAAAACTACTGTAGTTGCATCCCCCTATAGGAACCCTTTCTTCTTTAACTGCTCTGTTAGCGGCCAGACAATAGTGTTGTACCCCTTTACAAACCTCCTGTAGTATCGTGTCAATCATACTATGGGAGCACCATCAATCCTGATGCCCAAGATCACCTAGACGTCCTGCAACGTGATTGTTATCTCCCCAAGTGACAGGTGGAAGGTGTTCTCCATAGGACACCATCTCTCGACATAAGCAGCTATCAATTAGGAGTGGTCCAACTGTATGAAGTGTAGGTGTTGAACATAATCCAAGCCCGCAATTTGCAGTGCATGGACCAATTGAGGGAGGGCAACGAACTGACCACTCACTTGCCATACATAAGTGGGCTGAAGCCAGAAGCTACACGGCCTGTCAAAATATAATGCAAAGATAACTTAAAAAATTATGAAATAAGTTATAATATTTAATGGTGTTAAAAAAAGCATATCTCATTAAGATTCGAAGCTCTATGAGCATCCCCCATAAAGCAATGCTCGGTTGTTCATCTGACTTTGTTACATCTACTTGTGCATGGCCACCAGCTCATCTGGACCGTCATGACCGAACTCTGTCACCTGCACCCTCAATCTCCTCCGATAGCTCATAATCTGTGAATCGTTAATACTGCATTAAAAAGTTTTGTAAAATCTAAGATTATTCAAAGACCAGCCTAACTTTACTAAATTAATTCATCATTAAATTACAAGAAAAATAACATATGAAAAGCTAATTCTACTACATATTTTTCTCGAAAGTCTACATCCCGATCACAAAATCTAATCTCTCCTCTTGTTACTACTTGGATTAGTAGAACATGTTACCCTTGTTCTCACAGAACGAGCAAGTTCTACTTGAAGAACCACATATTTCATCCATACTGTTATGACACCGTTTTGTTCTAGGTTTACCAAAACGACGTCGCAATGCAGGTGCCAACAATGGTATTATCCCTTGATCAGCACTATATGGTAGCCATAGGCTCCTCTCCAGGATAACATGAAATATTCCTGAATAACTTTCTTTGTAGTATGCTAGGGTGTAGTATGGCGATACAAATGCGTTGTGATCCCAATGTTTTGACCCCAAGGTTATGGCTGCATGTTTGCATGTAGTATGATAAATCTTTGGTTAATCACACAAACAAGTGCATGTTTGTGGAGATATAATAACAAAGCGGTAGGATCTGCACGACATGTCAAAAATCTCAAACTCATGGCTGTTAATTTGAGTTGGTTGTGGACTTCTGTGTACTTGACATTCAACCAATTTTATAATTGCCTTTGTGCGTGGGACCAGTGTTGAACTATCTGAAGCTATCCAATTTTCAACCTTGCTTGTTCTCTTGAGGAATAATGTGACAAGATTGTAATATATTGTCATGATAATGCCTTGTATAGGTAATCCACACATTCTTCGTAGGACACCATTGAAGCATTCAGAGGAATTGATGGTCATAACTCCATATCTAAAACCACCATCATGAGTCAAGGCCCACTTAGTAATATCCCGCTCCATCAACTAATCGTATGCTTCTTTATTTAGATTTTGTATGTCTGTCATGTACATATTGTGCACTATAATATCATATGTATTCCCAGCCAAATACATTTTGTCACAAACAGCATCGCAGTCTGGTACGACTAGTCATCATATAGCTTTCTTAAAATTCTCTCATAGATGACGGAGGCAATGTTGATGCGCGACCTAAGAAAAAATCTCATTGCATCCGCATATCAGACCAGCATGTTTGTCAGATATGATGCATAAATCACGATGAGTTCATGTGATTACAATAAGATCACACAACATGTGCAAGAACCAACTCCATGATTCTACTGATTCAGATTCAACCACAACAAAGGCAAGTGGGTATAACCCACCATTTTCATCCACACCGACGGCTGCTAGAAATGTCTCTCAACATTTTCCCAGAAGAAAGGTACCATCTAGACAGAGACCGGGATGACAATATTGCCAACTTGCTATGTTGGGGCCAAAAGATCAGAAAATGCTCTTGAATCTAAAATCATGGGTAACTTTAATATTGTGAACAGAGCAAGGATTGCTAAGCGTATTGCTTCCATCATCTAGTTTAATGATTTGTATGACTCTTTGTAACTCCCAAACACTAACCGTATAGCTTTTTTTTGTGCATCCCAAGCTTTCATAAACGATACTTGCACATCAAATTTTGATTTGACTCGGGTTATGATTTTTCTCGATTTCAAATCTAATTTTTTTTCTCAAAGCTGTAGTTATGTACTAGCAGATGAATTTTGATGTACAATTTCGATGAGTTGCATACATAACTGGATGCGTGCATGTATGTCATTCAGTTATGGATGAAATCTTCCATACCTCTCTGGGGCATTTGCTCTTCGCCTCGTGAGGCGCCATAGACATGGCCGACTTTGGTGCTCTTGTTGGGCACATATAATTGTAAGGTGTTGCTTATTGGAGTATGATTTCTTGTACTCTACGTTATTTGTTAGTGACCACCTCGTAAGGACACATTGAAGAACTTCCTTGATTCCAAAAGTCATGCCCTCATACAATTGATTTGGAATGATGGCATCAAAATACTCTTGATGACGATTTATCGGAGTATCAACACCATCAAATGCGTCCCACTCCTTTGTGGTACTTATGTTTTGGACAAACTCATTATTGGCGATCATGTCATCTAGATTTTGTACATTCTCTGCAATATGATTTTGAATAATCTGATGAGCAAGCAATGCGACCTCCAAATCCTCCATATGTACTTAGCAGGAGGTGCTTCGAGCTCCTTGCTCGAGTTCTCGCTTGTACCACTATCCATTGTCTCGTAAGCGGGCACTGCTACTTTTACGATAAGATGGGTTGAATGTGGTCCAACAGGGACTTCACATTCCCCAATGTTAAACAGTACTGAAGGTGAGGTTAAATGTGGGCCGTGAGCTCACGCACCCGATGATGGGGGATAAGTAAGTATAGGTGTGGACCTACAGGGAATTTTGAATATAGAATGATTAATTATCTTCCAAATATGCAAGTAAGCATGGCATTACTATGTAATGAAGTACGAGAATAACTTGGATAAATAGATGGAGTGTCGAGGGTTATCGAACATTATGAGTGGTGGGGACTCAGCTCGTGCCATTGCCCTGGGTAATCTTCAAACTCAACATAAACGATCACGATCCTCCGCCTAGCTTCGACTAGTAAGAATGCACACAGCTCATCATCTGTAATATGAACGGCTATGTGAACATCATTATTGTGCGACATGCAAGATCCACTGTGTTCGTGCTGTAATCACGATGTACTGCTCTAATGATTCTAAGTTTAAGTTCTTCAAGTGTTATCATGTTGTTAGTCTGTAGAGGTCTATTTCTTCTATTAATATTTGTTGGTATACAAGATTTGGCTAGTTGAAGGTTCCCATCAAAGATTAGTAGGTGACATGATTTCTGATGATTAATGATAAAGTAAATAAACTGTTTGAAGTGATAATGAAAATCTAATATTACAGTATTTACTACAGGGAATTTTGGCTTACTAATAGATCGTTAACCTTAACACATTGTTAGAACTTTCTGTGAATAACAATTCACATAGTTTCGAATTAAGCTTGAAATATAAGCGGATTAGAATTGCGGCAACGATGTTCTTCCTTATTTTTATCAGTGCTGGTTTTCTCTCTAACTATATATATATATATATATAAAAGAGGGGAAGGCAAGTTGATATTGAGAATTATAAAATAAAAGAACAATTATATCTGGTATGTCTCTCTTTCTTTTTTTTTTTTTACAACAAGCATAGAAGAACTCACGTCCTTCATATCTTTAATCCAGTCGGGAGAAGAACAAGAACAAAAGAAGACCCCACGTTTGTATTTTTGATCCAGTTGGGAAGAACATGAATTATACAAAGACCCAACATCCGTT
>NW_021319890.1:4132-18660 GCF_001605985.2 Dendrobium catenatum | reverse complement strand
GACGTGTCCGACACGTGTCGGAGGAGTGTCGGACGAGTGTCGTGTCGGACACGGTGTCGGACACTGCAAGCCTCTTTGAGGAGAAGTGTCGGTGCATCATAGATATATATATATATATATATAAACAAAACTCGTGACTACTTTCCAGAAATATAAAAATCATTACTACATGCAAAGTCACCTTAAATTTCCAAGAAAGTAAAAAAAAATTAACAAAACTCAAAAACACATATATAACATAAATTTTTCAGAACTAAATTGATCATCTGGTCTCTATTCTCTTTGCCGGAGCTAACTTAAAAAAATTTCCGAAGGTCTGCAGCTATTTATGGCCAAATACATGACATAAAAGAGGTAGGGGTCTGATATCAAAGCACACAGCATCAACTCCAAAGCAAAAATTCACGTGAAAAAGCCAACATTCACGTGAGGAATAGTGGGGGTCTGGTCAGGTGGAAGAAGAAAACGAAGAGGAGGATGACGTTTTTCACTAAAAACGCAGTTCAAGATTGCGTTCTGTGCTAAAACGTGATAAGGCTTTGTGTTTTCCTCTTAAAATGCAAATTCTTTTAGTATTTTCATACAAAATCCAACCATGCAGTGCGTTTTTATCCTTTTTAAATTAAATATATATCATGTTCATTCTCCTAAATCTTAGGTGAAACATGATCCTTCTAAAAATTTCGCCAGTATTGAACCTATATCCAAGCAATGATGAAAGTATTAATTTTTAAATCCTAAAAGAGAATATTCAGGGATGATTGTAATGATGAAAGAAGCAAACACAAAGGATATACCTTCATGGTTTTACTGATGGTGGGATAGATTCGGGGCATAACTAGAAATCCTTCCTGCTCCTATCCAACAAATTTACAATTCATGTATCGATTCGTCTCCCAAAATACAAGAAATTTGGCAAGAAATACTAATTAAAGATCAACGTTTTGTCTATTCCTTTATACAATGCCATATCTCTTAATATGGTCATGTGAGATTTCCATCGGCCATGATCATATTAATCAATGGCATATTACTAAGGAGGTTTTTACTCAAAAGAAGGCCACAAATTAATGTGGACGAAAATTAAAATATATTAAAAATCTTATTAACTCTAACAAGGAGTGGGCCATTAGACATGTACAATGCAATCCTAAACAAAGAATGCTGCAATAATAAAAAATGCAAATTGTAAAACTCTAAAGGACCAGCTGATTTGATTAGGAGTTAGGAAGATGCTCGAGTTCGACTCACGGGCTAAATTTTAAGCTATGCTCGTGCTTTGAAAACAAACTCGTTGAGCAGCTCGATTCTACGATTCGAGCTTCGTGTCTGCGGCCAGCCCCTGCCTTCTACACGATTCCTCCTTCATGTCTGAGCCCGCCCCACGATTTTCGCTCCGTTGCTCGCATCTGAGCCCTTGTTTTGCATCTAAGCCGACGATTTTACTTCGCCTACCACGTCTGATTCTGCTCCACCTCTAGAATCCCCATCGCATCGAGATTCTGCCTTTCAAAACTTCGCCTAATTATGCACTCGAGTTGCTCGACAAGTACTTGAGCCGAGCTTCCTGAGGATTGAACTCGAGTTAGATAATCCAACGAACTCGAAATTCTACTTGAGCTCGAGCTTGAAACTTGATAAGCTCAACTCGCGAGCTCGTTAAATAGTTGAGCTCGAGCCAGCTTGCCAATCGTCTTGACTCGGTTGCACCCCTAATTGGGAGGGAATTAGAAAGTTTCCTAATCAAGAAGGAGCTATTTAGGAAGGTTCTTAATCAAAGGAGAATTATTTAGGAAAGTTTTAATTATAACTTGACGGAATTATTTAGGAAAAGGGAGAAGGAATCAAGGTTGAATTGTTTAAGAAAGTTTTAATTATACTTAGGAAGAAATTATTTAAGGGAAGAGATTTGATTCGAATTCAAATATAAGAGGGAATTATTTAGGAAAATGTGGTTGATTTTGGAGGGAATTAGAGCCTATTTAAAACTAACAATAGGGTGATTTCAAGTTTAGGATGTTATTTGCTGAATTTAGATTGTTTTTAGGGACTTTTGGGCTTTAGTCGGCAGCTAGGGATTTGGAATAGTCAGATCTTCCTATATCCATCATATCTTGTTGTTTTCTCCTGTATATCATCAATTAAAAAGAGTTTTCTCTTATTATTGCTCTTAGTTATTCTTGGAGATTGTGTTTGGGACTGCTGTAATTTAATTTCGGTCAAGGGATATAGGATTTTTACAAGCATTTTTTATCAAATTGATATCAGAGTCGCGTCCTAGGCTGAAATATAAGTCTTCATCGCTAAATTTTATTGCATTTGATCCCTCCGTCTTGTTGATTTTTTCTTTTGGGAGACAATTCGCTGTTTTTTGCTATTTAGAGCATAATCCGGGTACTTATGGCAGGAAGAAAAGTAAAAGTGCTGGAAGGGGAGACTGGAAAATTGAAATATGATTTTGTAGAAAAGTTTTCAGATTTCGAAAAGCAATTTTCAACCATCCATGAGAAGATCGATGATAAGTTTTTCATCATGGAGGAGATTAGGAAGATGCTCGAATTCCAAACCAAAACAACGTCATCGGAAGCGAGGGGAGCCACCAACGATCAAGGGAGTGGAGGAAACCCTAATCTGATAAGAAGAGGGGAAGATCGAGAGGTGGAAATGTTAGAGGAAAAAAGAGGAGAAGACACCTTTTGAGCCACTTCCAAGGAGGGGAAAGGGTGAAGAAGTGAGATTTTTGATGGAGCTGTAGAGTTTGGAAGTAGAAAAAGATAGGGAGAACATAGAAGCACCAGACATGGTTCAGGCACCCCTAAAGTAGTATCGAGGGTGTTCCAGCTAGTTCAAGGGTTGCCTCCTCCACGAGAACGCGAGCGTGCTATCATCTCAAAGGAAGGAGCATCGCCTATCAGTATTTGCCTGTACTGTCATCCCCAAATCTAGAATGAAGAGATTGAGAGATGAATCAAGGAGATACAGAGGTAGGGGTCATTCGACCTAGTGACAGTCTATTTTTCAGTTTAATGCTATTTGTCTAGTTTCCTTCATTCCACCTTGAGGACAATGTGGCACTTTGGGAGGGAAGCATTGATGGATCGCCCGATTTGATTGAGAGGGAATTAGGAAATTTGCTAATTAAGAGGGTTATGAAGATTCTTAATCAAAAGAGAATTGTTTAGGAAAGTTTTAATTACAATCGGGATGGAATTATCTAGGGCAAGAGATCTAATTTGAATTTAAAATCTAAGAGAGAATTAAGTTAGGCATAGGGAGGAGGAATCAACGGGGAATTGTTTAGGAAAGTTTTAATTACAATTGGGAGGGAATTATTTAGGGCAAGAGATGTAACTTGAATTCAAATATAAGAGGGAATTATTTAGAGAAAGGGGGTTGATTTGGGAGGGAATTAAGGGAACCTATTTAAGGTTACCAATAGGGTGATTTTAGTATTAGGATGCTATTTTGCTGAATATAGATTGTTCTTAGGGAGTTTTGGGCTCTAAGCTATAGCTAGGGATTTGGGAGAGCTGGATATTTCTCTCCAATAGAAGATTCATTGTATCTTGTTATTTTCCTCCATATATCATCAATTAAAAAGAGTTTTCTTTTATTATTGCTCTTAATTCCTCTTGGGATGTTTGCGATTTTTGTAATTTAATTTCAGCCAATGGAGATAGGATTTTTACAAGCACTTCCTATCAAACTCTTGGCAATCCCAATGCCTAATTTAGAAGAAGATTAAAGATTTGCTCAAGGTAATGATGAAGTTCTATCACAGATGAATTCATGATGGAATGATGGGCCAATATTCAGAAATTGTGATAGGAAATACTTGAGTTCGCAAGTAGTCCTATCGGATCTACTTGAGTTCACAAGCAACCCTAATACAAAATTGATCAAAACAGCAAGAATAACCAAGATCGGAGAAGAAATGGCCAAGAAAACAATAGAACTTTATCGAATACTCAAAGCAAAGTAAACATAAGAAAAGATACAATTGATCCTCTATTCGAGAGGAGGATCATTCTCTCCCAAATCTCTAGACAGTAAGTCTAGAGCCCAAAACTCCAAAGAGACTCCAAGAGAACACCAAACTAAGCATGCCTTCACCCTTCTCCCCTCATCTCTATTTATAAGCCTTTCTTAGCCCCCCGGCCCCCCCCCACTATCCATATATATTTAATTTAGAATTTTTAAATTCGCCTCCTTCCATATATGTATTTAATTTAGAAATTAAATCTCCCTAGTGGACCCCACCTTGGGCGGCAAGGCTTGCCTCTGATAAACCCGGCTTGGCTACGTCGGTTTGGGAGGCACCGATCTCTCCCAGGTCGGTTGGACAAGAACCGACCTATCAAATTGTTATAGAAAAAAATCATGAAAACAACAAGGATATTAGGTGGCAAAAGCCAGAATAGTGACATCAAAAAATTTTACAAGCAGAAAATGAAAATCGGATAAGAGGGGCCAATGTATTTCCTTCTTTCTCGAAAGATCGCTTTAAAAAAAAATATTTTTCTTTTGTAAACCAGATGATTCACTTCTTTGTAAAAGGAAATTGTGTTATATCCACTTGCAAAATAAGTTTGAATTAATTTAGTGGCTAGTCTGTCTATATAGTTCTATAAATAGGTGTGATATCTGCCTTAGATGGCAAAGTATGTTTGAGAGTGTTTGTACTTTCCCCAGCGAGCTTCTATCTTCATCTTATAAGTTTTATAATCAAATTAATAATACCGATGCATATATATACCCTGAATAATAGACCATATTTTAAGAAAACTTTTTATGAAGAAAATAGGTAGTGAAATATCTACAGAAGTGCTGATTAGTCCACAGTGACGTATGATACATTTCAAACACTTGAATATTTTTCTTAAAACAAATACATAGAGAAAACATACCATGGGACCTAACAGAAGTTGAAGCAATAGAAGGATAGGCTTATATACGATTTAGGCATTGTTTTTCAACCTAATAATTTTTTTAACCAGTAGAAGCTAAAGTAAACAAAATTTCTAAGCAAATTTTTGTCCCTTCGCATTTAGATATCTTTAGATGTTTTTTGCTAATTTAGGTGTGTAATTAAATAATGCAAATGGAAAGCTTTAAACATTGCTTATAATCTTGCTTTCCAGTAAATACAGGGACTCACCTTGACAAGCGTACATTCATTGCAAGAAGAGTTGTCAATGCAAACCCTACAAGTCAAAATAAAGTAAAAAATACAAACAATAAGATTAGTACTAATGAATTGACTCTTAAATAGAATTAGGGAGGAGCTGGGCTGGCTCCCGTCCCCTCGATTTGAGAAAAATTCTATATAATCTAATAGTATTACTCTTATATTCTACTATAATCACGTATATTAAAGATGATTTAATCCCCTAAATTTGAGTTGAAGGCTTTCACCTTCTCTCAGATGAAATCTTACTTATGCCGTTGTTTAAATAGACATTGAAACGTATGGAAAAACAGAGAGTTCCAGTAAAACCTTGGAGGGTTCATGTATTTGCTGAGATTCTCATAGTCAGGATCAAAATAAGGCCACATATGCACCATGGTGAAATGCGAGCAATAGTACTTCCTTCGTCTCCGCTCTGCATGTTTCATTTAAAAATTTAGGTAATTAATTACTGAATTCCTACTTATACCATGAAACTACTACTTTTAAAGTTATGTAAAGTTGCAAGAAATTTAAATTATTTTCAGTAAACTCTATCACAACAAATCTATCAGTATTGTTTTACCATAACCAAAATGAAAAAAACATAGTAAATTATATCCCATAAATAACGGTAACAAGTTTCTCTTTTCTGTAATCAGAAAATTAGCTTTTTGAATTTTGAATAATTTAAATTAGAATTAATAAGATTTTCCTAACCAATAGTCCTCTAGTTCGTTGAGATTGTCTTAACAAACAGGAGAAAGTATCAACTATTAAGAAGGAAATTGAAGACTCAGAAAAAAAAAAAACTTAGTCTGCATCATGAACCTGGAATAAGCCCTCTTGTACACTCAGTTACATCATAGGCACTTTGATTAGCAAAACTAGAATAAGCAGCCAGTTCAGATTAGGGTTGTTCTGATGAGATAGTTCGAATAAAGTTTAATCCTATTTCGTTACAGTTCTTTTATTTAAAAAAAGTAAGAACGCAGAAGCCTGAAAATTATAAGTGATAAGGAACAACTATTAGAATAAAACCATGCCATCAATCAGCCATAATAGACAAAGTGCCCTCCACGTCACCATGACGATGGTTGGAATATTTATATATTATTCCAAATCGCAATGAAAAGAAGAGAAACAGCAGCTTAACCAAAAAAAAAAAAATCTAATAATTTAAGAGAGGCATTTAAGCTAGTGATAATGGAAATTTGATGGTTACGGGAACCCGTCAACAAAGGTGGAGGGCCAAAAATGCAAAGATTGGTGCTTGTTAAAAGATGAATAAACAAATAAGTTGATTCCACGGTATCCATTTTCTGCTATGCCACTCATTTTCAAATAGCTGGTGCTTTGCCCACCAATTTGGCACGTGGGGTCGTGTGAGACCCATATGATGCGCGTGCAGGAATTATGCTTGATCACCTGCCATCTTTTTGGTTGCTTATGCAGTTTATTTTTTTGTGAGTGTGCAAAATACTATTTTAATTAGAATATTTCAAATTTATTATTTGGAATAACTAATTCGGTGATTACTAACAAAATAATAAAAATAGGTGGTTAATAATAAGTCTGGCGTTTCTCTCCTCAGCTTTCTTCAATTCAAACGACATGACATTGCAACAGTACAACCTATCATGCATGGATGATGAAAGCGAACTTCTCTATGTTGGCGAGATGCATCTTAATTTGATGATAACATGTGTTAAGAAAATTATTATTGGAAAGTTGATTGTTTAGCAATTGGAGCATCGATTCATTGAAGAAGGTAGCTTTTCTTGGGATAAGCCTAGTTTAAGTTAATGAAGTCAATGCACACCCTCTACTTTTCCTTAATTTTTGAACCACAAAGATATTTAAGATCCTATTTGAGTGTTGGACTTCTTGGATGAATTCAGATTCTGGAGCTCACATTAAATTTGCTCTTGCAACGTTAAGACAACTACGCGAATTGTGTATCAGATTTGTCGATGTCCAATTGATGAAACATGACATTAATGTAAACTTTTGACATTTTGCTATGGATCAAGCAAAAAATTGGATGCAATCGAAGAGTTGATCTTGAGTTTCTAAATTGAAAGGAGCGATTATAGGCAGAGTACCACTTGGGTCATCATCTAAGAGGACAATTTCATCAATGGTATATGAAGTCGTGAGTCTAGCTCCTCAGGACCTCGAGTTGTAATACTTCTTAAATGGATATGATTGTGTTCACATAATATGCCCGAGATTGCAGAAAGTCTCCCAAAACAATAAGTGTGTAGCCTCTTACGGGAAACTTCAGAGTTATGTGATAAGTTGAGATAACAACTTTGAAAGTGTTCAACATATACAAACAAGAGATGGCACAATAACTTGTTTGGTTTGGTTGCGGACTATGATGAAATCAGTCGTTACAATATATTGAATGTCACGTTCCCCCGAAGTAATATGTAGCATGATGTGGCTTCAACCTTCCATTACTCATAAAAAAAATTTGTTTAAGACTTCAAGGGAATAAAAGTGAGCATCAACTTAGAAGAATCAAAGTTCATTTGATAAAAAATACATTTGAAGATACAACCAATGTGAAAGTTGGCAATAGGGTTTATAATGTTGTTGTATGAATTCCCGATGTATGGTCAGTTAGTATCAATAAAGGCGATGAGCATCTCAGAAGATGATAGTGAGCATGAGGAAGCATGAACCTCTCTTGATCAGTGTCCTTTGAGGATCACTTTCCTTGATGCTTGAGTCGTAGCTTCATCATAAAGAATTCATTGGGACTATCCTTGTAATATGGATCACATGCGCTTGCACAAGCTCTTGTCTTCCTCAACAGGCGTCTTATTTGGATGCCATCTTGGGTTAGTAATGAACAAATATTTTGAGCTTGTTGACATGAAGCAACTCTTCCACAAGGCTTGAGAAGCGACAGTCCATTTTTTGGCCTTGATTACAAAAGACATAATATTGAAATGGATCACGAATATATCATGTAGTGCGCATTGGAATTGGTTGGCAAAAATATACTTTGATAATGAATGGCATTCATTATATATAATGATGACACTCGAACAGGAGTATAGCTTGGTTCCTAAGATGTTGAGAAGACCTCTCCCTTTCCAACGGATCATAAGTGAGCATGCCCTTATCACACTTTTTAGGGCTGAATCCTCTATTTTGTTGATAATGAGGCTTCTTGGTCCGACTTATACTATGAATCATGGGTATATTGTTGCAAAACTACCGTAGGTCTAGAGTGGACAGGCTTTGGATTCAAAATCAAGCAATTGCATTCTAAATTGATGTGAATATTAGTCAACACTAGTAATTCAACCAATTTCTTCAATTGTTGCATTTCGAGCACGTAGCTTCTTTGAAGCCTTAAGTAAACACTCCCAATGTTATAGCAGGTTACAAGTACTGTACATCTAATACTGTGCACTAAAACTAAGTGGCTAAATGGTGGAGGGACTCCTCAAACTCTTATCTTATGCTCAAAAGAACCTAGGAGTTTTTTATGACTTATAGGTGCTAGGCTGCTAGCAAACTAAGTAATGAGTTGTCACTTGAAGTCAGCAAATGGAGATGATGCCTCTCAGAGAAAGATGAGAGAAGCATCACAATGATGCATCCTTGAAAGTAGTAAGAAGCATACATCATTTCACAATATCGCCCATACTTAGAAGAGAATATGTCGACATGAAGCGAACGATGTGTTTGATAGGATCAGACTTCCCTTTGTAGGAAACAAGAATAATATCTTGAAATTTGGTGGCGATTGTGCCTTCATGATCCGTATTAAAAAAATATTTTATCAACTAAACTTGAAGCTAAATAGGATGGTGAAGAAGAGGAGTCTATACAACACTCTCCTCAAGAATATAAGACTTGCCATCTTCAAGTAGAGTGGAGGAGTAGCTCTAAGAGTGGTGAAGTTAATGATTAGGATATATATCAAATTCTAGTTTATGGTGGAGTCGGTGGCAAAAAACACTCAAATATTTTCTATATCATTCATATCGAGCAATTCTCCGTGTGATGTAGTTGTTCTGAGGTAACATAGTCATTAGGTCACTCTTTGTGCAAGGATCTCTTGTGGTCTTCAAGACAATCCATGTTCTTGGTCTTAGTTCTTGGCATATTCTTTTGACAAGAACCCATGTTGGTTAGCAAGTACGTCAGATGAGTTGATGGAGCATTGTTGATTAATAAGAAACTATATGAGTCTCCTGGGCAAGTTGAACAGGTTGGTACTAAGGCTGAGTTAGAGCTAACTCTTGAGCAACATATACAACAAACAATCAACAAACATCAAGCCTTATACCTACTACGTACGGGGTCGGCTCACATGAATCATTTTTTCTCCATTGTGTCCTATTAATAAGTCAAATTCTCGTTTTAAATCTAATAAAGAAAGGTCATTCCTAATTATATTTCTAACCAAGTCCTTTTTAGGTCTACCCTACCTTTCTTAACATAAGTCAAATACTAATACCTCTACTCTCCTATCGGGTCATCGGAAGGCCGCCGTTTTATGTGAACAAACCATCTAAGGCGACTCTCTATAATCTTATCTTCTACTGGAACTACTCCAACCTTTTCACGTATATGCTAATTTCGTATTCTATCTCTAAGGGTAAAGCCACTCATTCCACCTGAGCATCCTCATCCTCTGCCACACTTAACTTATTATTATGCTTCTCTTTTAATGGCCAACATTCGGCAACCATAAAGCATTGCAGGCCTCACTACCATCTTATAGGATTTTCTTAAGTTTGAGGGGTACATTTCTATCACATAGCAAGCCCGATGCATTCCTCCACTTCAAACCATCCAACTTGAATTCTGTTGATAATATCCACATCTATTTCACCATCACTCTGAACAAAGATCCAAAATATCTAAAACGTGTACTCTTTTAATGACTTGATCGCCCAAAGTCACTAATCCCTTCACTAGGGTCTATTACTTACTAAAATTATACTCCATATATTCCATTTTAGATCTACTCAAGCGAAAACCTTTAGACTCTAAGGTTGACCCTCCATAATAAAAGTTTATCTTCAACTCCCTCCCTAGTCTTATCAACAAGAAGAATATCATCAGGAAAAAAGCATACACCAAGGTACATTCCTCTTGCAAATGTCTAGTGAGAACATCATGGACTAAAGCAAAAAGTATGGGCTTAAGGCTGATCCTTGATGTAACCCAACCGAAATAGGGAAATACTTGGTCAAACCACCTTGTGTTTTGAAACACAAGTAATAGCTCATGCATACATATCTTTAATGATTTGAATATAAGCATTATTGACTCATTTCTTTTTCAAGAACTCTCCATAGCACTTCTCTTGGAACTTTATCATATGCTTTTTTAAATCATAAATATCATATTGTAGATCCTCCTTATTTCTCTATTATTTTCCATCAAACCCTTAATAAATGTATGGCTTCCATAGTCCGACCTACCCGGCATGAATCCAAATTGATTTTGAGAGAAACATTAGTATCACGTCGTAACCTATGCTCCATAACTCGCTCTCATAGTTTTAAAGTGACCGCAAGCTTTAATTGTTCCCAAAAAATTTAAGTCGATTCTCAATCAATGCCTTCTTTATAACTCGATTCTAATGTTGATTAAACTTGATTAACACAACTTAAGGTGATTATGGTTGTACAATATACATCTTTTTCACATGTAACCTATATTACGAAGCTATTAAAAAATATTCATGTTTTCGTTTTTTTTCTACTTCTTCAAAAAGTTTTGTTCTCTTTTTTCTTGTTAACAGAATTTAAAATAATCTGTAAATATTTTAAAGATAAAATATTTAAAGAATCTGTATAAAATTTAACAAACCTATAGCTTAAATGTAACATATCAAAATTTCTATCAAGTTTTTATTTAAAAAATCAAATGCATCAACAAATTGAAACACAAATGATTCGAAAACACTAAACCAATTGATCCATTCAAATTCTAATGTCCACTATCCTTAAAAATGATTTTAAAAAATTTATTAGCTCAGGCACGCTTGATTTGATCAAAAAATGATGTGAGTATATCCAATTTTGGTTTAAGATTGGCAAAGTCATTAATCTGATCTAAAAATGACGCTGAGTTCAAGTGTTGCTATAGTGGCTTGATTGATCTTGAATCAAGCTATATATATGGCTCATTAATATGATATTAAGCTCGTGCTAGCTCAATTCAAATTTGATATAAGCTTACTTAACTCGTTTACGTTAATTCTAACACAACCTGAGCTAAAAGTCACTCAATTTTTTTAGCAAACTTTGAGTATAATTTAAGGATAAATTAAAAAAGTGCTATATCTATAATTTAATAATATAATAAATTAAATTAAATTTTTAAAATTATTATTAATTGTACAGTGGTTTAAACCTTTCACTAATTAGAAGTCAAAATTTTCTTTTAAATTTATATTATTTATATAAACTATGGGAAATAACTAAATAAATAGTGTGCAAGTTATATTAGATAAAAATTTTATAACAATTAAGAATTTTTAATATTTATTTTATATAAATTAAGAGTAGGATATAAATAAGAACAATCTATGATCTATAAATTAAATTAAATATTAAATTGATTGGATAATGTGATTCATACCATTTTATAACAAAGATTTTAAATTGGAAAAAATATTGCTTTATAATATATATATATATATTATATATTATTGGGATTGAGAAATTCCATTTCAAGATGCAGCTCTTTTATCATAGAGAGAGAGAGAGAGAGAGAGAGAGAGGAGAGAGAGAGAGAGAGACCCATTTCAGTGAAAGACTAGGGCAATAAGCAATTATCTTAGCAAAAGCCAAGTTGAATCCATCCAGTCATTTTGAACAGCTCATAGAAAAATATAAAACTATTAAAAAATATTTAGTTTTTAGAGAAAATAAAACTAATAATATTAATTCAAATTAATAGCTCAAATAAAACCTTTCAAATTATGATATAATGACACGTGCCCTACCACTCATATGATTTCTGAAATTTCATATATGTTCCCATGTTGGCGCAACTTAATTTAGTTACTAAAAACTTTAAAAATTATATCAAATTCATGGGATCTAATCTCCTCGGCATTAAATTTATATTTGACGCTCAATAATCAAATTAAAAATCATATATAATATTTCTCAAATAATAAAACAATTTAATGCGAAAATGCATCATTACTAAATCATTTATAAGAAGCATACGACTCAGGTTAGGTCATTTTGGCGCCTAATTGGCGTCTAAATCCGGCCAAGAACCGCCGGTTTTGATCCCAATCCGCGTCCGAAGAAGAAGAATATGTAGCCTACAAATTCCCTGTATCTAAAAATTTACAACATCAATCTGAAAAATGGGAGAAAGAAGAAGAAACAAAGCCGCGCGTGGATTCGAGCATGGAGATTTCGTTCATTAGGGTATTTAGTATCTATCACAGAAATCTCATGAAAAAAAAAGAAACAATCAGGCAACTAAGGAGCTATAAGAAAGCCGAAAACAAAATTGCAACTATGTATATAGGGCTAAGAAGTAGATAAGAGGAGATTTCTCTAACCTCTGTACGTATATTTCTTCAATCTTCTCTACTTCTCCACCAACCTTTCTTCTCTTGCTCGTCTTGTTGTGCGTTCTCAGAAGAGAAGAAGAAGAAGGATTTATCGAAGAGGAGAAGGCGAAATGGGATTAAAAAAATTTATTAGAAAAAACAGAGTGGAGGGAATCTTCCGACGTCAAAAGGGCACTCACTCGCGGTTCCTGATAGGCGTTGCCCGCCCCCGGGAAAGGGAGCACCCAGTGGTGCTTTAAATAACCTTCAACGCTTAGAAATATTTATTTATTTATTTATTTAATGTTTTTCATAAGAAAAGTGTAAAAAAATACTTTATATATATTTAATAATACGTGTAATTGAAAAAATATTCTCCAAACTTATTTAAAAAAAAAATAGTTGAAATTATTTCGAACGAAATTATCTATTTTCATGGTCAACGATAACTTCATTTGAAATAAATGATTAGGCATATTTATTAAAAAATTTATTTAACAAGAATATTTATTTATTTGTATGTATTACGAGAGAGATAAAAGTCAAATTTTTTAAATTTTTCGGCCTCAATATTTATCTTTTTGAATAGAAAATTTTTTAAAATTATTAAAATAAGTGCAATAGAAAGTCAAAAAATTTATATTACATTTATCTCAAAATAAAGGTTACTATTAGAAATGGATTCTAGCATTTTAATTAAATATTAGAATTTAAGAAGAGTAGTTAGACTCTGAGTTTACTAGATTTGGAGTTTTCTAAGCAAATTTATGAATTTTAGTTTCGGTCCCTAGTTAATTAACTGCGATTGACCGAAGAGTTGACTTTTTTATTTAGGTTGGTTTTTAAAAACCTAATATTTTTAATAAATACAAAATATTAATTAGAGTTGAATGCCTTTTAGTTTGTCCAATTTGGATTTTTCTAGAATTAATTATGAGTTTTCAAAGCTGAGGCAATTAATGAATTATTAAAAATTATTTAATAAAAGGGTGTTTAAGAGTTTTGATCTAAATCAGCTCCAAACTGCTTAGAATCACCCCCAAAGGTTAGAAATGGTCTAAAGAGATGTTCCCAAGTGTTTGAGAAAAATTTAGAATTTTTAATAATTTTTAATTATTTAATTTAATAAAAAAGGTGATGTTCTTAGTCGAAATTAAATTAAGGTTTAGATTGAAGTCCAATTAAGGGAGTTTTAATTATCTGAAATTAAACATTGAATTCTAAAGAGTCTGATGTATTATGGGTAATTTTCTGATTTAAAATAAAATTATTAGAATTTTTTGAATTTATCGGGGCTTCTTTAAGGGTTAGATTAGGATTTGTTAATTAAGTAGTTTAAAAGATCCTAAAAACTCCTAAAAAAATCTGGAAGGTTTAGGATATCACTAAGTTCAAATGTTAAAAATTTCATGTAAATTGAAAATCTATCCTAGCTCCTAGAATTTTTCTAAGTTTGCTAGACATATCCTTAATTATTATCCTTAAGGTGTCGCTACGTTGAATAGGTTTAAATCAAGTTTTGGACTAACTCTTAGGGTACCATAAAAGGAAAAACATAAAAATATAAACTCACAATGTCCTTAAATCTAAGAGGGTCTAGACTAGGTGCTCGTGCGTCCTACACATGTAAAAGTTGACAAAAATAAAAACTAAACGCGCTTAACCATGCGATTAGTGAATGATTGGAGCTCAATCACCCACTAATCTTTCCCCCATGAATGTCATTCACCAACATAACCTATGTTTAAAATTTCGTGAAGTGGATCTTCAAAAATTAGGGAATTTAAAATATATATAATTTTAAAA
>NW_021319890.1:0-4032 GCF_001605985.2 Dendrobium catenatum | reverse complement strand
TTGACCTTGAGAGTTTTAAGCTTTTGAAAAAAGGCATGGGTTGGGCTGCTGCTGTGAATTTTTTTGGAAAAAACCTGAATGAGAGAATCCCAGAACTCCGGTTTCTACAACCAATAGTTTTTGAATAGGAAACAATGCTTTTGTTGCTGAGTTTGATCATATTGCAGGATGATAGGGGAATGATCATAAATCTGAGGATTCTTTCCAATGTAAAATGAGTTTGGATAAGTATCAAGCTAGATGTCATTAACCAGCATCCTGTCAAGTTTAATATGAATAGGATTTTCGACCCTTTGATTAAACCAAGTGAAATAATGACCTGCAGATGAGAGATCATGAATAGAAATATTGAAAATCAAGCTATTAAAGTCAAAAATTTTGCTATTGGTAAGTAAAGAACCTCCAGCTTTCTCATGGGGGGACCTGCAACAGTTAAAGTCCCGTAATATAATCTAAGGAATAGAAATTCTAACAGCAAGATCTGACAAATCCTTCCAAAGGATCTGCCTATCATCCATAGAATTCGAAGCATACACCACAGATACGAAATCAACTTCAGTAGCTCCCGAAAAGACCGTTCCATGTATCAACTGACTGGATGTAAAAAGCGGCTTGAAACTCACTTTCAGTGAGTTCCATTTGATCCAAATTCTTCCAGGATTAGAGTAAGTGAAGTTGTCATATGAGCCTTCATGTGAAAAAACAGAGTGTGTGGAGGTAAACCAAGGGTTGTGGGGTAAGGGATTTGAAATTCTGGTTTCAAAAAGAAAAAGAAGATCAAGGTCAAACTTTGTAACTAAATTCTTGCAGCAAACAGCTTTGTACGGGCTGTTAAACCCACGGGTATTCTAGGACTCTAAGAGAGGGGGTCTGGTCATTGGGACTTGCAGGATGAGGTGGAGGCCTTCTTGGCCGATTTTGCTTTTTTGCATTTGGAGGTATTGTTTGTTGAGGATTGCACAGAAGAGTACTGTTTATCACTAATGTTGCCGATACTTGCCATTTTAGGAGGGTCAGGAGGTTTCCCCAAAAGTTCACTGTCTGTGGATGAAGATGGTGGTTGAGCTGAATTCACAAAAGTGGATGTTTCAGGTTGATTGTCTTGGTTAGAAAGGGCATTGAATTTATTTGGTAGTGGGAATAGTAGAGGGATTGGTGTGTAAACGGGTCGGAGATGGGAGGGAGGGAATAAAGTCCTCAGAAGGTGAGTTAAGATTGGGTATATGGGTTGTAGTGGTATCAGCCGAAGTTGAAGGTTGGTCTGTTGGTAATGGGGTCTGAATTGGGGGTGGTTGTGGTTGTGCCCGAGGGACGTTTGGTGCACGGGGTTTTGGGATATTCAACTTGGGAGGGAATTTCCTCGGTTTACGGCTGGTGCTCCTGCCACGATTTTGAGATGGTTCAGCTTGCTGCGGGTTGGGGTTTTTGGGGCAGGAATTTGGGGTGTGCATAATGGAGTTACAAAAAGAGCAGTGAGAACGCTTTCAATCATAAAGCACGGCCAGGGGAAAAATTTTACCATCCACGGTATAGTAAATCTCATCTGGCAAAGGAGATGAGCTACTAACCTGAACACACACTCTAGCAAAAGTTAGACTCGTTTTTGCAGCAGTCAGGGCATCAACAGCCAACGGGATTCCCACACAGCTCACAATCTTGGAGATTCCCTCTAGAGTCCAGCAAGACAACTGAAAGTTTTTTATCTTGATCCACAGCGGAATAGATGGGAACTCTTCCCGGACAGGGACAAACTCTGACTTCCACCTCTGCAGAATAAAAGGTTTTCCAAAGAAGAAACAGGGTCCGCCTGACCATGTCATGTCGTAATCCTCTCTATTATTGAACTTGAGAAGGAAGAAGCCATCATCCAAGGTAAGCAGGGAGAGGGAACCTTTTAAGGACCAGGCTTTTTTGATCGTGGAGAGGAGGGCTTCGTAATATGGACGGCGACCAATCGAATAGCCGACCAAAGAGAGAACCCATTCAGGCGAGCCAGCATTGAACTGAGGTGAGGTGAAGTGAGCTGTAGCGTTATCAGTCGGAAAGTGAGTGATCGAAGAGGTAAACTCATTCGACACCAGCGGTTGAGTAGCAATCAGGCTCTTCCAGTCACGAGGGAGAAGAGTAGAAGAGGAAGGGATGTTGAGCGAGGGGTTGAGAGGGGGAAAAATGGAGGAGGACATCCCTGAGGAGATATCCTCCCCGGGGAGGAGGCAGTGGCGGCCAGAGGATCGCAAAAATCACAAAACCCTAGCAGAGCAAAATATCGTACAACCCAGTACTTGAGCACGAGCTTTTCGTTTCTTAGCCATTTTAACGACGCAAGTGGATCGTGAAAATCTCGTCGTTGACGTGCAAAGAATGACGCATGGATGTCCGAAGGTGAAATCATCATGCAGAGAACAAGATCTCGGGAATTTGAATGGAAAATGAAGTGCGGAATTCAGCGTTGATGTCGAGCAAGTACGAGTGACTTTTTTTTGCATACTAAAGTGAACCAGGTTTGTTCTGAGCTGATCTACTCTGTGGATCTCTATATATTTGTTTTAGATGCCACGATGATGGTTTCCCCTGTGGATATCCAATAGATTATTTGGATGCCACGCTACTTATCTGTCTTTATAACTCGTTAGATGTATCCATAGATAGTTGACATATTGACTTCAATCGACCAGAAACTTACAGAATAGCGACTTAGTACTTTATGCTTAGTTCCTTGAACATTGCTTTGCATATTGATGCTAGCAGGTAGCATTCATGCTCCTTTGTTCTCTTTTGACATCATCTTTGTTGATTTCATCAAACCCCTGGTCAAGGGAGTTGACCTGGTCAAACTGACCAACCTAGGCCCCAAGACCACCTCCCTTATGTTCATTGGGTCAAACTAAGTATGTTGAGCCTAGACCTAGGCCCTGGGTCAACTTGGGTTGACCAAAATTGACCTAATTCCCTTCCTTTCAATTTCAAATCCAATTCAGTGTTTCTCAAGCCTAATTCTCACCTCCCTTGAACCCTGGGTTAACCTAGGCTGACCCAATTAGCCTAAATGGGTCAATTCAAGTTCTAACTCAATTCAAACCTATCTTTTTCTCAAAACCCCATCCCTTGGACCTCTTTGACCAGGTTGACCAAGTTAACCCTTGACTTGGTCAACCCAAGTCTCCCTTGGGTCAATTTGACCTATTTAGGTCAAATTAAACCCATTAAATCATTTAAAATACTTCCTAATCATCCCTTGAGCAAGATCACTACTAGAAGGCCTTGTTCCACTCTCAATTAGCCCTAGAATAGATATAGGTTGTTCATCCATAGCACTTGCCTATAAATAGAAGAAATTAGGGCGCTTTAGGGATTTTTTTGCAAGCTCTCTCTCTCTCTCTCTCTCTCTCTCTCTCTCTCTCTCTCTCTCTCTCTCTTTCTCTCAGCCCTCCCAAGCTGAAATACTTGGTTTGTAAGCTGTCCTAATCCCTCTCTACTTTTCCCAACCCAAATCTATCGTCAAGACCCCGCCGGCAGTGGGATCTTCAGCGAGGTGAGGCTTAACAAGTTCCAAGGCTTTTTCTCGTCGATCAAGAGCTTTTCAAGGCTTTACATCAACTAGAAAAATATTTATGGACAATGTATCCCTTTTACGGATTAATCCGTCTATAAACCGATGTATAAACTCAAACCCTAGTCTAAATCCGCCGTCAAGACCCCGCCGGCAGCGGGATCTTTGGCGAGGTGAGGCCTAACAAGTTCCAAGGCATTTTTTCGTTGATCGAGGGCTTTTCAAGGCTTTACATCAACTAGAAAAATATTTGTGGACAATCTACAAGCTCAACCATCCCTTTTACGGATTAATCCGTTCATAAACGAGGTATAAACTCAAAACCTAGTCTAGGACCCTTATATCTAAATAGATTTTCATATACTCCGTTTTAGATCGAGATTCTTGCTCCCCATGAATGCTCTTCTATTGCATAATATGTGTTTAAAATATTAGATTATTTTGTTGAGTATATAGGGAGAACGAATCGATTATCTCTTTAG
>NW_021319889.1:1382943-1412498 GCF_001605985.2 Dendrobium catenatum | reverse complement strand
GTAAAGAATCCATATCCTATTTCTGATTTTAAAGATTTTATTTTTTTTGGTAATTTTTTGCTCAAATTTATGTTTTCATTACCAAAAAATATGAATAACTTTGTATTGGTAAAACTTTCACCGCATAACTTTTTGTTTATTATAGAGATTGTGATTATTAGCATTTTGAGTATTTTTTGAGATTTTTCACCATGTGATTTTTAAAATACAGTATTTTTTCTACTCTGAATTTTATTTTAACCTCTAAAAATAGTAATTTAGTAGAACAAAAGTCTTAAAATATCATTTTATATAATCTTTGATAATTTGATAATTTCTAAAAATGTGTATTTCTACCTAATAGGATTATTTATTGTATATCATTATGACTTTTTGATATCTTCTTAATTGAGCTCAATATTGCATTATTTTGTGCAATGCATTAAAAATAGATGTGTATATGTGCTTGAGTAATAGCTAGTAATTATTATTATTATAGTATTGTGATAATAATGTATATGTGTGAAATAAATAAGTAAAGACTGGTTGACCTGTTGGTTGGAAAATGATTGACCTGTACAAGATGGTGGGCCGGTGGGCTTTTCTTTAAATACTATGATTTAATGTTATCCTCTACTAATTCACGTGATATACTGATTAGGAGTTATAAGAAGATTATTATTGTGCTGATGGGTAAAGGGTGACGTCTCTATTTATTGAGTCAACGATTTACTAACACTTATAATAACACTGAAAAATATTATAATAGCCAAAACTTCTTACTTGTTTAATATGACTATTGAAATGTATCTTTTTTAGGTATTTTTATTATTATTATATGGATTTATTGTTATTGCGTTATTTTATTGCTCCTGCCACTGATTGTTACTAATATAGATTCTGATACCATTTGATAATACTGATTCATTGTACTGATATTAAGCATATGATACACTGAATATGTGATATAGAATGTCTGAATAGCATGTGTACATTCTTATATGATTTTATTATATTAAATTGATTTTCATAGTCTTTATTGATGGTTTGATTTGAAACTTTATATGATTTATGTACTTATCAGTATTAAAGATACGACGATTGCTTTATAGATTTGACATTCATACTAATTTACTACTTTATTAGCTTTCATTATTTAGTATTTTATTATTTACATATTCTACTCCTACTACATTTGGGTTTTACTATTCTTGCACATATTTAATGATTATATAATTGCTACTCCTATGATTTAATCCTTAATATGCATATTGCTCTTTTACAATGCTTTAAATTTAGTTATAAGTTTTGGTAACCTGCTGGGCTTTGTAAGCTCATTATATATAGTTTAAATGATTTCAGGTAAAGAGCCTGCCATGTAAAGCTTTCTATTAATGCTAGTATAGTTTTTATATTAGCTTTTGGTTCATGCATTTTTTTACCGAGTGTCGGTATTGTATATATTCTTTTAGACACTAGTTATGGATTGTAAATATTAATTGTAGTAATGTGAATTATATTTTTCATATTTTATTTCTTTCTTTAATGTAATTAATCAACTCTGGATATTTGTATTGATCTGGTTAAAAAAATATAGAGAATAAAAAATATGTTCTTTCACTTAGATCATTGGACATTACATAAGGGGTGGTGCTTTTTGCCATTAGCCACCCAAAATAATCGTCAGCTTCCTTAGCAACCCTCCCTAAAGCTAATGTGTCATTTATATAATGTCACATATTATGCAATAACTACTAAGCAAGTTATGTCTGCTACCGTGATGGTGTGATATGTGTTCTCTAGTATTTCCTATCAGTTCAAAATGAGCAATTATAGTATTGTTCTTACTCCATTAATGCATTAGTGAGTTTGTCACCTCAATTCATCAACCACTTATTCTAATTATGGTAGCCATTCTCTTCCTCTTCCCATAATAGGAACACCCTAATCATGCAAATGAGTTTTTGAGTTAGTTTTGTTAAATTTGCATAGTCAAGTTTAACACAACATTTAAATATTACTATATTCTCATATGAAACCTCCAAAAGCCTCTTTTTGAAAGAAAAATATTTTTATGAATTCAAACCCATCTTACTTTGATATTTACATCATATAAGCTCAACAGCCCTCTTTTCTCGATGATAATGGTGCCCAAGAGCATTCTCTCCCTTAATATAACCACTTGAGCTTGAGAAACAACTTCACTAAATATCCATGTCACAAGAATCTTTAAAAATCACTTTTTAATACACCTGTCAAAGTTGGGTTTTTATCACCTATTGATTATGAATCTCTAAAATAGCACACCATGCTATTAAGAGATATGTGAGGGTCTCAAGCCTTGTCTATTCTTTTGTTGCTAGAGAGATACATTGACATTTGTGCATCAAAGATAAGTAATGCATATAATGACATAATAAAGAGTGGGGGGGGGGGGGTTAAATTCGTGTTTTAAAAAGCTTTATTTATAAATTTAATAAGCAAACTATGCGATATCATAGATTATTGTCTACATATTTATCCATGCATACATAACTTACTTGTATAATACTTCACATACAATAACCAATAAACAATAAAAAAGTAAATATTTATAAAAAAATCAATTGGTATTCCAAAATGCTCTAATTATCACTATTTTCATAATGTGTTATAAAATTTTACATATAGTAATCGAACCTTAAGATAAATATCACACTCATATATAAAGTTGAATGTTTTGTGATACAACAAAGTGAGAAGGGCTGAGTTGGTTATTTTAGAAAGATTTAATTTATGTAAAATACTTTCTTTACAAAATTTACTTGTTATGCTTAATCATATTAGCTAGCAAAATAAATTATTTCCTTTGAGTAAGATAATTATATATAGCAACATATTTAAATAGTCATTATATTTCTTCACTTTTTATCACACTACAAGCAAGTATATAAGATTTAAACAATAGTAATGTGAGATCAAGGTGTGAGATTAGTAAGCAAACTAAGTGATATCATAGATTATTTCAATGTTAACTTGTAATATAATTTCTAATATAATATAAGAAGAATCAAATTATATGATCATTCATAGCAAGGATCAATTATTATTATTATTATTATTTAATTTTAATCTCCTGAAGCAGACAGAGAACATTGATCTAATATTGATGAAGACCTCCTTAGAGCCACGAAGGAGCCAAGGAAGACGATTGGAGAACACAACTTTAATCCTTGTTTGGAGCAACCTTTGTGAACACCTCATTCACACCCCCTCAAAAGATTCTCTCTCTTTCTCCCAAGCTCTCCTTCTCCTTCTCTAAGCGCTCTCAAGTCAGGACAATAGAAAAAAAAAATTTCTTCAACAATTGAGAGAGCTTAAATAGAAGGCCTTAAAAAATGCCCTCGTTTTCAACTTGCCATCAAATTTCATGATGTATAATTAGTTTAAATTAGCACTTCCAGCCAGGACGATCTGGGTTTCCTAGATAATTGGAATACAAAGTTTATTATGATCATCTAGGATGATGTGGACATCGTCCTATATGAATAGTTTAAAATCAGACATTATCATTGAGTAGATAGTTTGGGATGTCCAGGAAATAAATTGGGATGATGTAGAAATATAACTGATCATCCATGATTATGTTGAGGTCATCATATACCATTAGTTCAAAATCAAACTTTATCATCTAGCAAATAGTTTGAGACATCCAAGAGATTTATGAGAAAACTAAGGTTTTTCTTACAAATCATCCAGCACAATTTTGTGATTGTCCCGAATGATATGGTCGATCAATCTAACCTTAATTACTCTCCTAATCACCTAATCAATCTAGGCATGATAGATACAAATCATTCAGGATAATCAGGATCATCTTATACGATTAGTGCAAATTTGAGAGTTTTAAAATCTTACCTAAATGAGTTTGGCAACTGGGGGTTCATGATTTAAGTATATCATCCAAGATAATGGGAGTATCATCTAGGATGATTTGCTTAATTAGGTTTACATGACCTAGATGACCTAATTAGGGTTTCTATTTTTAACTAATCATCCTATATGATTTGATCAAAAATAGAAAAACTTTAACTCACCAAATTTCTCCCCCTAGGTATGTGTGTGTAAGGTTACTTAGCTTTATGATCCATCATAGTACATTTGACTCAAGAAAGGTAAAAAAAGCATTCAAATAGAAATTATATACTGACTCAATCCTAATCTACTTGATCTTAAGCTGATTGATGTTCCAAGTGAACTTATGGACCTGAAAGATTAATGAGTTGGGCAAACAAATAGATATGCAAGTATAGCAGTAGTCAAGAAATAATAATATTTATTATCATCAAAATCACACTACTTATGTCCAAATTTATAATAATCTCTCTCTTTATTTAATGATGACAAATATTGTTATTAAAATTTTTCAAAGCAAATAAAATTTTAATTTTTTTTTTATTTTTTAAAAGAGATATAAAAAAAATAATAGAAATAGAAAAAAATAAATTTCACTAAATCGTCAGCAACAAAATAAATAGACAACATACTATGCCCCCTTTTGACATCATAAAAAGGAGAATGAAAGAAAAACACATAAAATAGATAAAGATACAAAAATTAAACTCTAAAAATAAGATTTTTTTTTTTTAATTAATGCTAGAAAATGATAAATTTCCCATATGATTGGATTAAAAATTAGTAAGAAATTAATTAATATCACCAAAATCTAAAAAATGGTAGAACAATCAATCCTGTTAACCCTAGCTCAGACTCTTTACAGGATAAAAATGTTTTGAAAATAAAGATCTAACACAAAAAAAAATCAGATAAGAAAAGTGATATGTTCAAAATTTCTTTACAGAAAATATATCAGATAGAATTATATAGCAAAGTAATTTGTCAAAATTATGAGTTTCAAAAATCAAGTCTTTGAAGAGATTAAGTGACACATGAATTCTTCTAAGATTTAAAGGTTTGAAAAGAAGGAAGCTTATTTTTTTGTGGGGTTATTTTATGTCACTTGTCAATTGTTTGGCGCACTTTGTGCATCTTTTATTTTTTTTAATACACTTTGTGTATCTTTCTATTATTTGACAATCATTGTGCATCTTTTCAATTTTTCTTTTTGGGCTCATTTTATACCCCGTGTTATTTTTGCAAACTAGCTCCCTTTCAAAGCATTTAAATACTCTTAGTTGTGAGAATATCTTCCAGATATAAGAAAAAAACTCACTCTCTAATTTAAGGAGAAGTAAATCACAAAGCATAATCATATTCATATGATAAATATAATAAATTAATTAAAAAATCTTGAAAGTGATTTAATAACATTGAACATTATTCATATGAGATAGATTACTGTAAGAAGATAGAAAAGATCTTAATTTTAAGTTCTAATTATTAATTTGAAATAGATTTTTGCTTCAAAAAGAAAATTACACCATTAAAAGAGTTAGAGGAAAAGAAATCATCAACGGTATTTCTTCCTTTAACTAATTTAGGGATGTCAATCATTATTTACAATTTTTCAAAAATAAAAGCAAGGAAAACATGTCATTCTAGTAGTGACATATAAAAAAATGAAGGGAAAATAGCATAATAAAGAAAAGTAGAATATAGAAGCACATTGAAAAAAATAATTATGCAAACTAAAATAAAAGAAATATCATAAAATAGAAAATTCAGAGTTCAGTAATCATCAAGTTTATACATTTATGTCTATAACACCTAATCTGATTCTTAAGATGCTAAAAGTTTCAAAGGCTAGTGGTTTAGTAAAGATGACAGCCAGTTGATTTTTAGTTGCTATATAGTGTAGCTCAATATCTCCTTTAGTAATGTAGTCCCTTATAAAGTGATGTCTTATATCATTATGTTTAGTTCTATAATATTGGATACAATTTTTAGAGATGAAGATGGCACTAGTATTTTTACATATGATTGACATTGTGCTTATAGGTAATCTTAAATCTGGAATCTAGTACTTTAACTAAAGGACATGGGCTACACAACTTTCTAAGGCTATGTATTCAGCTTTAGCAGTGGAAAGTACAACTGAGTTTTGTTTTTTACTAGATGAAGAGACTATGAATTATCCTATAAACTGACACATTCTAGAGGTGCTCTTTTTATCCATCATACACTCTACAAAGTCAAAATTAGAATATCATATAATCTCAAAAGAAGTGTTATGCTTTGGATATCAAATTTATAATTTTTGAGTTCCTAAGAGATATCTAAGGATTCTCGTAACTATAATCAGGTGGGACTCCTTTGTATCAACTTGAAATTTAGCACAAAGGAAAACACTAAATATATTATCAGGTCTGTTAGTTGTCAAGTAAAGGAGCGATCCAATTATTCCTTTGTATTTCTTTTGATCAACTGATTTTTCATTTGAATATTTATCTAATTAAACACTTGACCTCATGGGAGTGTTTATTGACTTAGTTTTATCCATTTTATATTTTTTTAGAATGACCTTAATGTATTTTGATTTATTAAGAAAAGTTTCATCATCCATTCGCCTTATGCTAAATCCCAAAAAGTAGGATAATTCTCTTATTATACTCATCTCAAATTCCTTACTATTTAAAAAAAATCATCACATAAATTTTTATTAGAATATCCAAAAAGTATATCATCAATATAAATCTGAATAATAAGTAATTCATCTCCTACTCTCCTAAAAAAAGGGTGGTATCTACGCTCCCCTTAACAAACTCCATTTTTAGTAAAAATGTGCTAAGCCTCTCATACCATGCCTTGGTGCCTATTTTAATACATATAAAGCCTTTTTTAATTTGAAAATATGATTTAGAAATTGATAATTCTCAAAGCCTTTGGTTTGTTCTACAAACACATCTTCTTTTATTATCCCATTTAAAAAAGGCACTCTTGATATCCATTTGGAAAAGCTTAAATCCCTTATAATAGGTAAAGGCTAGTAGCACTCTAATAGCTTCTAATCTAGCTACATGGGCAAAAGCCTCCTCAAAATCAATCCCTTCTATTTAATTATACCACTTAGCCACCAATTTTGCCTTATTCTTAGCCACCACATAAAAATCATTCATTTTATTCTTAAAGACTCATTTGGTTCCTACTACACTTTAGTCCTTAGGTCTTTCTACTAATTCCCATACATCATTCCTAATAAATTAATTTGGTTCCTCTTACATGGCTAGGATCCATAATTCATTAAAAGGGCTCGATTGATGTTGGTAGGTTCAACCATTAAGATAAAGGTAGAGTGATTTACTTTTTTTTCTAAGTCCATGCCTAATTCTTACACCTTCAAAAGGGTCTCCTAAGATCAAATCCTTAGGATGACTCGAAGAATATCTCTATTCTCTAGGCAAAGTGTTTTGAGGTTCTACCCTTTCTTCCAAATTTATAGTTTCTACTCCTTGGGTAATCTCACCTACTTCATCTTCTTCCTTAACCCTGGACTTTTCAAAATCAAATTCATAAATACTACATGACTAGTCTCCTCCACCACCAATGTCCTCTTATTAAACACTCTATAGGATTTCCCTACACTTTAGTAGCCTAAGAATACTCCATCATATTTTAGGTCAAATTTTCCTAAGAATATTTCCTTTATTTATAATGAAAACCTTACATCTAAAGACATGGAGGTGAGAAAGGTTTGGTGTCCTACCATTAATGATCTTATAGGATATCTTATTTAGATTAGATCTAACATTCACTCTATTTAACACATAATAGGTTGCATTCATTGCTTCTGTCCAAAAGTACTTTGGATGTGAATACTCAACAAATATGGCTCTAGCGGCTTTCACTAAGGTCCTATTCTTCTTTTCAGCTACCACATTCTACTGAAGGGTCCTAGGAGCTGAGAAGTTGTGACTAATCTCTTACTCCTCATAGTAAGTTTTAAATATCTCATTTTCAAACTCTTCACCATGGTCACTATGGTCACTATGGATGGTCAATATATCACAACTAAGTTTTTTCTGAATCTAAGTGGATAATGATTTAAATTCATCAAATAACTCACTTTTATGTGACAAAAATTTAGTACAAGTGAACCTAGAGAAGTCATCGGTTATTACAAATCTAAAGACCTTTCTACCTAAGCATGTAGTGCTAATGGGTCCAAATAAATCCTTATGAAGGACTTTCAAAGGTTTAGAGGTGCTAATGCCCTTAATGGAATGAAAAGAGGATTTGACTTATTTTCCTAATTGGCAAACATCACATAGGTGGTCCTTAGTGAATTCAAGCTTGGGGATTTCTCTTACTAAGTCTTTTTGGGTTACTTTTCTAAGTGTTTTCATGCAAGCATGATACAACCTATTATGCCACAACCAAGACTCATCAGTAATAGTTTTCAGACAAAGGGTGCTATCATTATTAATAGAATTTAAATCTAGCATGTAAATATTATTCAATCTTTTTTTCATGCAGCATAATTTTTCCATTCAGGCTTATGATGTAGTTAGCAGTTAGAAATTTAATTATGTAGCATTTATTACATAGTTGGCTTATGCTTAATAGATTATGTTTTAAGAAATCAACAAGAAAAACATTTTCAATCAAAAGGTTCTTGGAGTTTTTTATTATACTTGTGCCCACCACTTTTCTGGTGGTGTTATCTCCAAGAGTGACCTTGCCTCTAACCCTGGCCTCCAGTGAAATAAATTGATTAGTACCTTCAGTCATATGGTGTGAGCATTCGTTGTTCATATAACACATGCTCTTGTAAGATCTTGTGTGAAAGCACTCCTATAAAATCATCAATTATTATATTTGGTAACCCAAATAGGTTTGGACCCCTTCTTATGGAAAAAGGAATATAATGTATGTATGTTATGATGTGAGTTTTGAACTTAGGTCTCCACATCCAATATATACTATGATGAATGGTGCAGGTGTAGGAGATATGTCTTAACATGCCACAAGAGAAACATCTAACACCAAGAAAAGGGTTTATAAGTCTACTTGGGTTATAGTGCATCTTCCTAGGTTTGAATGATGCATGTTGATCAGATGGATTGTGAAACTCAAGCATTGTGGGTGGTTTTTTATTTTCTTTGAAAGGAGTTAATTTATCTTCTAAAAACTTATTTGTATTTTCAAGAATTGAAATTTTTACTTTCAAAGCATTCTCCCTACTATCTATATCAGTTGTAAGAGTATATAATTCCTTATATGCATTTTTTAGCTCAACATGTAAACTTTTCAATAAATCATGCTCATTTATTAAATCAAGATGCTTTGCATTTAACAATTTAATTTCATCCAATAAAGTCATATAATTACTATAAAGTTTAAAATAATCTTTAATCAAAACTTCATGCTTTTTTTATAAGTTCAGAAATTCCAATTTCATGCTAGCATGTGATTTTTTAAGCTTTCTATAAGATGAATGAATTTTCTCAGAAGATCAAGCAATTAATTGTATGTTAATTCGCATGCCTCTTCTTGATGAAAGTGACTAAGATGATCACCTGCCATGAAACACAATTTTTTTATCTCCTCTTCAGCTTTAGTTTTAGAGGAATCAGATGTAGAATCCACCCAGAAATCCATTTGGGTTCTTAGTTTACCCTTCTTAAACTTGGGTTTCTCCTCACCCTTCTTCTTACTTGGGTAAGACTTAAGTATAGGGCAACCAGTATTTACATGTCCCAGCTTTCTTCATTCAAAGCAAATCACATCAGAAGAACCTTTAGAATTCTTGTTATTCTTACCTTTCTTCCATTTCTAATGGTGCTTTTGTTTCTTTCTCAAAAAGCTTTTGAATTGCCTTGTAATTAAAGCAATATCATCATTCTTAGAAGATGAATTAATAGTGTCAGAATCATCAGCCTTTAAGGCTACAGTTTTGTCCTTTTTCCTACCCTGCATCAAGTTATCTTTAGTTCACTCCTTGCTTGTAAGAAATGAGTGATCCAAATAAATTATCTATAGAATAAACATTCCAATCATTGGATTCTATCATAGCAGTAATCTTAGCATTAAATAAAGAAGGTAAATATCTCAAGATTTTGTTAATTTTCTCAAAGTTTGTTAGCTCTCTTCCTAAGGCATACAGGGAGGTGACTATTTGTGTAAACCTAGTATACATTTCAAATATTAACTCACTAGGTTTTATGTGAAAGTTTTTGTAGTCATAAAGTAAAATATTTAACTTAGATTACTTAACTTTACTTGTAGCATCATAATTAATACATAATCTATCCCAAATTTTTTTACCAAATACACATATCAAAACACACATGTAATCTTCATATTTCAGTGCACAGAAAAAATTGTTTAAACATTTTGTATTAAGTTGAGCTAGATCTCTATCATCAAAAAGTCCATTCAAAAAAAGGAAGTTCAATTTTTATGCCATTAATTTCACGTATTGGTGCATAATGACCTTCTTTTATATAAGCATCCACATACGATAATATATAGATTGCAAAAAGATGGATATGTGAGTTTTACAAAATCAAATGATATATTATAAAATAAGGGTGGTCGAGTAATGGAATACCCTTCCACCGTGTTCTGGTTACCAAAGTTAACCATGGGTCTTTAATTCAAAGTTTTCTAAAACTTGATATTTTGAATCCCACTCTAATAACACTTGAAAGTTTGTTAGGGTTGTTAAGCCCTTATGAACTTGCCTGAGGCTAATTAAGAGAAAGAATGAATTGGTATTTAAAAAAAATTAACTTAAAATAATAAGAAAAATATTTTTTAAATTTTTGATATTTTAAAATAAATTACTTTTAATTTCAGCCACATAAATAATCAAGAGTAAATAATACATAAATTAAATGCATGAATAAAAATAGAAAGAGTACACCATATTTTTATAGTGGTTCGGTCAACCTAACCTATACCACTCCCCGGAACCTCTCCTTCAGGTATTGCACTAAAATTATAATGTCTCTCATTTTTCTCCCATAGTAAGGCGGAGAAGTCCTTATAAAATCTTTTCATCGACCCTGATGAGGCAGAGAACATAGACTCCTTCTACTTCCTCCTAAAGCAGGTAGAGAATCCCAACTTCTTTTACTTCCTCCTGAAATAAACAGAGAACCTTGATCTAGTGCTGATGAAGATCTCCCTAGAGACACCAAGAAGCAAAGGATGATGATTGGAGAAGATGACTTGAATCCTTGTTTGGATTAACCTTTGTGAACACCTCAAAAACCTTCTCTCATAAGATTCTCTCTCTCTCTCCAAAGTTCTGCTTCTTATCTAAGCTCTCTTAAGTCAGGACAATAGCAAAACATTTTTTCTTTAATAATTGAGAGAGCTTAAATAAAAGGTCTTAAAAAATGCCCTCATTTTTAACTTGCCATCAAAGATTGTCCAAGATAATCTATCAATCATCCTGCATTATTAGTTTAAATCAGCCCTTCCAACCAGGATGATATGGGTTTCCTTGATGATTAGAACACAAAGTTTGTTCTGATCATCTAGGATGATGTGGACATCACCCTAAATAATTATTTCAAAATTAGACATTATTATCTAGCAAATAGTTCAAGACGCCCAGGAGATAAATCAGGATGATGTATAAATATAATTGATTGTTCGAGATGATGCTAAGATCATCTTGTATGATTAGTTCAAAATCAAATTTTATCATCCATCAGATGGTTCAGGACATCTAGGAGAATTAGCAAAAAATTAAAGTTTTTATAATAGATCATCTAGTACGATTCTACAATCATCCCGAATGATATATCAATCAATCTAACCTTAATTACTCTCATAATCACCTAATCAACTTAGGCATGATTGGTATAAATCATCCAGGATGATCAGGATCATCTTGCACGATTAGTGAAAATTTGAGAGTTTTAAAATCTTTCCTAAATAAGTTTGGTGGCTATTTTTGTTATTTAAGTATATCATTCAGGACGATGGGAGTATCATCCAGAATAATTTTCTTAATAAAGTTTACACAACCCAAATGCCCTAATTAGGGTTTTTATTTTTAATTAATCATCTAAGATAATTTAAAATCATCCTATATGATATAATCAAAAATAAAAAAACTCTAAGTCACCAAATTTCTCTCCCTAAGTGTGTGTGTGCAAGTCTACTTAGCTTCAAGATACATCATAATACATTTGACTCAAGAAATGGTAAAAAAATGCATTTGAATAGAAATTATAGACTGACTCAATCTTAGTTTACCTGATCTTACGTGGCATGGTGATGTGGCCATAATCAAGATTATCTTCCTTTATCAGGAGGGTGAAAAAGGACATGATGGTTCTTTTCCTTAACTAGGAGGGTGAAAAAGAATGTGTAGATACTCTGCCTTCACTAGGAGGGTAAAAAAGGATGAGAAGGTATGTGTTGCGAATCTAAGATTATGGATTAGACTTTTGATGATAGCAAACATTCATGTTTTTCTACGACTGCCTTGCCTACTAACTTTTCAGGTCCACAAGATCGAACACAACTCAAGACCATCTCAAGATTGGGTAGATTTAGTTTGAGTCAGTCCGTAATGTTTTTTTTTTCTTGAGTCAATTATAAAAGTGATTCCTGATGCTAAGTAAACTTGTACACACACACACACTTGAGGGATTTTCTGTGTTATTCTATTTTGAGTACATCGGCCTGGACGATGTTCATATCGGCCAAGACGATCCAACTAAAAATAAAAATCCTAATTAGGGCATCCTGGTTAAGACAGCCGTCATTAAGTACCTCATCCTGGATGATCCTTATATCGGCCAGGATGATAAGCTCAAATCAAAAAGAATCAGCCGCCAGATCTATTTAGGTAAAAGTTATTTTTGGACATCGGCCAGGACAATCCATTACATCATCATGGATGATACAGCACAATTATGCCTAGATTAATCTAGCAATTATGGAAAGCAACTAAGGCAGATTGCACAATCACATCGGCCGGGTCGATCGCAGGATCGGTTGGGACGATGGCGTGGACAATTGACATCAGTCTACTTTAATTCAAGGTAATATCCATGATGATTTGGCTCGGATTTGAACTAATCAGCCATGACGATATTCTATCGTCCTGGATGATGTGAACAAAATTTCTTCTAATCGTCCCAAGTCATCTAGGCTAATTGAGCTTAATTTGTACTGATCGTACAGGACGATAGAAATATCATCCTAGACGATAATGTCGGTTCTTGAAATTTTATTTAAAGGACCTAAATTTTCTCATGGAAAAAGACCTTTAGCTGCTGTCTTGACCTGAGAGAGCCAAGAGGAGAAAGAGAGAGAGGGAGGAACTTATGAGGGGCAGTTTATAAGAGGGATTCACAAAGGTTGCTCCAAGCAAGGTTCCAAGGCGTCTTCTCCAGTCTTCGTCCTCCTTGGGGGTTCAAGGGAGGTAAGCTTCAGCAATTGGTTGAGGTTCTCTGCTTGCTTCAGGAGGAAGCAAAAGGAGTTAGGTTCTCTTCCTGCTTCAGGAGGAAGAAAAAGGAGTTCGGTTCTCTGCCTTGCTAGTGCAATACCTGGAAGGCACCTCTTGGAAGTGGATGTAGGTCAAGTTGACTGAACCACTATAAATTCTCTGTGTTCTTTTCTTACTATGTTTCCGTATTTATTTTTCCACAGTTTGATTTCTTTGTGGAGATATTGGTTGGTTTTAAGTTTTGTGCTTTGCTTAAGAAAGATTTTCTTAAATACCAATTCACCCCCCTTCTTGGTTAGCCTTGGGCTAGTTCTTAAGGGCTTAACATCTCTAATAAACTTTCAGTATGCTGCCAAGACTTGGAGAGTGTAAAAGGCAATAGTTCTCTACCTAATTGGATTGGTGGAAGAGAGTTTGTAAAGGCTTCTCCGCCTTACTGTGGGGGCAAAAGGAGAGTCACTTGTGTTAAGTGCAATACTTGGAGAAGTAGTCTCCATGGAGTGGATGTAGGTCTAGATGGACCAAACCATTATAAAATTTGATGTTCTTCTGTTAACTTTATTGTTCCCATATTTTTTTATCTGCTTTAAATTATATGGTTAAAAAATTATTTGTGAGAATCATCTCTCTTAACAACTACATATTTTATAATTAGTGATTTTATATTTCATAAAGTTCAAAAGGTTTTCCAAAATCTAAGAAATTTTTTTAAAAACCAAATCACCCCCCCCCCCCCCCCCCCCCACCTCATGGTTAGCCTTGGGACAGTTCTATTAGGTTTAACAACCTACATGAACTTTCAATTTGGATTGAAATTGACATTTGAAATCTTAGGGGGCATTTTGGTCAACCAGGTCAAACCAAAACTTGAGTTTGGGTCCAATGGATCCCAAATGATATTTAGGATCTACTGGGATAGATTTTGGAAATTGGTATGGGAAGTCAATGTTGAATTTTGGGGAAAATAACAAAAACCCCTTTAAGGGCATTTTGGTCATTTTGACCCCTAGTCAACCCTGGGTCAAATTGGGTCCAAAAAAATGTGGGTTATTAGTTAAAAAGTCATAAAAAGGTCATGAATTTGGTTGGAAGGTTTGGAAGGGGTCCCAAGGTCAAATTCCATTGGATGGCATGTCTAGTGGCATAGGCTATAAATATTTAAAGGTTTTGTAGCCTGTGGAAAAGGATTCGGTTTCTGGGGTTAGAGATATTAGAATGAGCTCAAATTTGTATGATTGGCTCTAAAGATATATATGATCAATATGCATTTGACAAATTATAAATCGGAGGTAATTTTATAGGGTTTTCAAGTGATAAAAAATTCACCTGAAAAGGGTTTCAGGACATGCTTCTGGTCTTAGGTTTTGAATTTAGGAGTTTGGACTTGAATGTGATTGATTGAATCTTGAATTTTTCTTACCAACGATAATCAGTTGAATGATCAAGGTTGATTGAACAGGATTTGAAAGTCAACTGATGGTTTGGATTGAAAGTCTAGAATTAAATGATAGGTTAGGATTGATTAGTATCTCTACGATTGATAAGTGGGGGGACTATCAATCCTAGGATCATCAAGTAGGAGTTTAGACAGGCCCTATTGATCTCATACAAAAATGAGATCGACAACCTTTTCACAGCCAACAAAACCATTTCTCTCCTCTAACAAAATACATTCTAAGGAATATAATAATATCCTTTGGCTTCATAGTATCTATTACATAATAGATGATAAAATCCCTTTTCTCTACAAACTGAATCTTCTTCACTAATAGAATTTCACATTTTAATCACATAAATACATATTCCAATGTATTGCAATAAGTAAAGCATAATTCTACTCAATTCAGAATTAAAAAAAAAAATGTTTTAATGATAGGTAACAAAAATCTTGCTTAGGAGAAATTCATATTTTTAGAAATTAACTAAGTTTCTAGAAATCATGCATAACAACATTCTAAAACTTTAACTGAACTAAAAAGTTATTTTTAAATGTCAAAATAATTTTTTAAATTGATAAAAATCATTTCTTTTTAAAATCACATAGCAAAAAATCTCAAATAAATACTTAAAATGACTAGTTATTCCATTCTAACAACTTATGTATACTTATCTAGTTATTTTGGCATTTTATATAATACATGTATATGAGTAGTTTATAAAGTTTATTAATATAATTAATATGCATGCATTAACTCATATGATGGAATTTAATGTGGTATTTTATGTGATACACTAGAGTAGGATTTAGTCTGGATTGTTAATATTGATTTTGCATATATATTATTATTTTGATACATGCACATGAATAGATTTGTAGTTTCATATTATATTGTAAATGGATCTAACATATGAATAGCAAAGATTACTAGTCCTTCATATATTTCTATTCATGATGTTCATACTGATCTTATCTGAATGATTATATGCATATTATTTATATTTTTACAAATTAAATACATTTGTAAGTTTTGGTAACCTACTAGAATTTTTTTTCATTATCTAGTTTGTATATTTTAGAGAAGGGTAAAGACCTAGTGGAGTAAGGAATGATTCTGATTTGTTAGTTATATGTCTTTTATTTTATATTATTTATTCTTGTATAGTCATTAATGTTTCTAGGATAGATGAATTTTTATATGATCCATTATTATTAAAAATGATGTTTTAATTTGATAAATATGATATGTGTATATGATGATGAATAGATGTTTTATTTGTTTCTCCTATTTCAATTATCTATGGATATTATTGGTGGCTCTGAGATGTAATTAGAAGATAAAAGATATCATTCTTCCAAATTAGATCTTGGGGGTGACATTCTCTATCAAAAACACTCTATTAGGAAATCCTTAATTAATACAAATTCAAGTTACTAGCTAATTATGATATATGATCCAAATTGTATGATATGATTAGTTTAAATCTCTAATCATATATTCAGCTAAACTAGAGCACATATTATTAATCTTAAATTTGGTGAATACATGAATCATCATAAATTGACTCAAATTTATCATTTGCAAACTCTCGACCATGGTTAATTCTAATGCAAGTGATCCAAGTGTATATATATATAGTAATCATTTACAATCACATATCCATATTTCCTACCACTTATGCTAATACGGCTAACGGGTTTGAACAAGCTCATGTGAAATAACTTTAAGGTCTAGTAGTCAATATATGATTCTAATTTTTAAATGATTTATGAGTATGTTTTCCTAACAGTCATGCATCACATAATTGGTTACTAGATAATCTAATTTTGGTAATCATTTACTAAATTATTTATAGCTAGTTTGTGCAAGCATGACATACCCATTAGTATCATCACTAGGTATCATCTTTATAAACTTTTAAATATTTAAATAAGCTTACAAATAAATAGTCAATTCAAGTATACAACAATAATAATAAGCCTTTATCCCACTACGTGGGGTCAACTACATGAATTCTTTTCTCCATTATGGCCTATAAAGAAATAAATTATAATTTAAATATAATAAAAATGTCATTTCTCACACTTTCTAGCCAATGTCTTTTTAGGTCTACCTCTACTTTTCTTAACATAGGCCAGATCTGATGCATTTACTCTCCTAATAGCATCATCAAAAGGCCAACTTTTTATGTGAACAAATAATCTAAGACTATCTGTAATCTTATCTACCACTAGATCTATCTTCTCCAATCTTTTCACGTATATTCTTATTTCACATTCTATTTCTAATTTTAAAGCCACTCATCCACCTGAGAATCTTCATCTATGAAACATTAACCTAATCTTTATATTATCTTTAATGGCAAGAATTTTATGCCACTCACGACCATCTTACAAATTTTTTCCTAAAGTTTTAGGGGTATTCTTCTATCACATAATAGGCTCGATGCATTCCTTTACTTTAACCATCTAACTTGAATTCTAGTAATAATATCCCCATTTATTTCACCATGATCTTGAATAATAGACTTGAGATATCTAAAACATGCACTTTTTTAATGACTTGATCACCCAATGTCATAATCCAACCACTAGATTTATTACTACTAAAATTACACTCCATAAATTCTAGTTTTGATCTACTCAAGCGAAAACATTTAGACTATTGGTGTGACCTATTAATATAACTTACCATTAAATTTAATCAAATAATGTAAATACAAATACTAGATGCAATGTCATCCATTACAAAGCTAGCTACTATTGATGATATTATGCTTTAATCCATCAACCATAAGACCTTCTTAATTACATTAGAGTCTTTAGCAATAATACCAACTCCAATATTTTTTTATTCATATTGTAACTAAAATATATATCCTTCATTTCTTGGTTCTAATGAATTGAATTTAGTATTGTTGCTCATCATATGCCTTGAGCATTTATTATTGAAGTATCACATACCTTTATTAGTCTAGGAGTGAAGTCCTACGCAAAGAAAACATCAACCTATTAGATTCAAATGCTATTAGATCCCCAAATGCAATGGAATGATTGAATAATCTACGAAGGATGTCTTCTTAATATTCATGCATATGTGAATAAAGAGCCTAAAAAACTAAGATGATCTACTCCTACAATTTGTAGAGATGTGATATAAACTCTTATATGTAGTCATCTAACTCATGTGTGCATATAAGTGATGTTGAATTGCATATAAGTCATCTTAATAAGCTAATTATCATAAATTCACACATACTATACATACATAAAAGCTTCAAATCTAGGGCTAGGGGTATAAATGATAACTTTTCAAATGTGTTAAATTTCATATAAAAGAAGTCAATGTTGATTAATTCTGCAATAACTCATGTAAAAGAGTTGTGATGGCCAAGAATTTCAGCCAGAATGCTACTTTTGGTTCTAAAGCAGTTGAGATTTATTAAGATGGAAATAGAGAGTTATTTTAATTTTTGCTATTTAGATTACCTCCACAATTCATATTATGTAATCACTTCTTCTCAGCAGTGCATTTAACCTTATCTAGGGGTGTAAACCAATCGAGCCTAGTTAAAGCCACATTTGGCTTGAACTTGATTAATTAATCAAGATTGAGCTCGAGATCAGACTTAATACTATAGGTCTGAGTTTGTTCATGAGCTCACTCATTTACTGCAAAATAAGGGGAAATGATTTAACTTGAAACATTATTTAAAATAAAAATATCAAAAAATGAAAAAAAAAATTGGTGTGAAATCAATTGACACAATAAAATGATACATAAATTTTAAATATTTTTACTAATATTGTACTAAAACACTTGGATTGTAATATATTTCAAATAAATTATATATTGGCTTATGAGCTAACTAGTTAAGTCAGAACTAACTAAAATTTGATTCGTTAATATATTGAATTTGGCTCCCAAGCTATTTATAGAGTTTAGCCCGAATTAGCTCAAGAACCGACTTAGACTCATTACACTGCTATCCTCACTATTCTCTATTACGCTTGAAAGACTATTTGGGCTTTAATATGTGCCCTGCTCCTTTAGCCGAAATAAGGAAAAAAGCCTGTTGCAAATTCCCTGAATTTCATCAGTGCCTCTATTGCCTGCTTGCGCGGCTTTATTTTCCTCGCTTTCTGCTGTCTGAGATGACGAAAAGCACTAGAATTTGATCCTTGCCCGACGTCCACATTGTTTTGTCCCCTCCCCGGTACCACTTCCATGAGCACCTCCATTGATCTCCTTTCTCTGCTTGCTTTTTTCTGTTATCGGTTGCATTCTTGATCTATTCACACCGCTCTATGCAGCTTTAGGCCTCGAGCAGTGGCCCGTCGTTGGGATATGCTTTTGCTTAAGGGATTTTGCCGACTTTGAATCAATAGGCTGGTGTGGGCGATTTTTCCTGCGGGGTTCTGTTTGCTTGGTGATGCTTGTTTTGTTCTGAGAAGGGGAAACTACGGAAAATTTGAGAGGCTAGGAGTCGGGAGTTGGAAAATTAGGGCGCGAGTCTTCTGCGGCATTTCTGCGAAAATTGGTCTTTTCATGGTATGCCCTGTTCTTGGGTAAATGGTTCCTTGATGGCTTATTCCTTGTGGAATTTAATTTTTTGTTATTGTGAAAACTTTTCTTTGGGTGCTATGGATGAAAAATTCTCATTTTGTTGGTTTTTATGTCGTGCAGGGACACCAGTAATATCTGAACGAGATTATTATGATATCCTTTGATGGAGTAAAAAACGCAAAATTTACTTGGTGGTTATTTAGTTTGATAAAAAAGAAATGAGTAAAAATAATATGGTATAAAATAAAAATAGTGTATTAAAAATACTTTTACATTATTTGGTTGATTAAGTATATATAAATACATGAGTTTTTTTTTTTTTTTAAGAAAGTGCAAAATTAAATAGCATTTCATTTAAAATAATGATTGATCGGATGTGGCTGATGACAAAAAAGGTGGTCGGCGGTGGGCGGTAGCTAGAGGTTGCGACAATGGGCAGCAGGGTATGTGGATGTCGGTGATGGGTGACAACTAGTGACAGGAGGCGGTAGGTGGCCTGCATCACTTTTACTCGAACTATGTATTTGAAATTTTCTCAAAGTGAGCAAATTATAAGTACACTTTAAATGAACTACAAAGTAAATTCCTTATTCACTCTCAAAATATTTTGCATTTAAAACAGAATCGAGATAACGCTCAAATTTTAAAAACCTCTGCATTTAGCTTACCTTACACTCAAAATGTTGCCCACCAAGCAATGTCTTAGGGTCATAATACATTTCATTTATGACCAACGAAATGAATTTATATAATCAATTTTCTTTAAACTCTATGTTGCCCATCTCCATCCGCTAGGGAGAAATTGTTACATCCGGTCAAAAACCGAACTGTCTGAATTTATACCGAGTTCAAAATACCGAGTTTTAGGTGACGTGGCGCGTGATTATTGGTCTCTGAACGCATTCGGACACCAGATGTAATAATTGCTCTCCGCTAGGGGAGAACTACTAACTCTTTTAAATATTTTGATTCTTGAACTTTATTGTTGATGCTTTACATTGGCAATGTAGTATGATTTTGCTTTCTAGGAGCTTCTCTTTCTCTTACTTGCTTGCTCGCTCATTGACTCACTCATTCTCAAGAGCTAAAATAAAATGGCATTTACGTCAGTTGAGTTATGTGCTTTGCAAATGTATGGTATGCCAATTATCCAGCTTTAATTATAAGAAAGAATATAAAAGCATATTAATGATCATCAACATCATTAATCTAAGTCTTGCCACTAATCTCATTATCTATTTGAGAGAGTGGTAATACATGCTTAAATTACTCTTAAGAGTGATTAGCCACATATGATTTTTGTAAAGGACTCTTGTTTTTGGATTTTTTGTCAATTCATTGCCACTTATAGTTAAATTACCTATTTGACCTTTTATTTGTACATCAAATAATTTTCTTAATTTACATCAATATTTCATTTGGAGGAGCTTTTGAGTGTTTAGCAGCATAATCATGGTCATAATGATGGGTGATTCATCTTAAAATTAGATGGAATTGATTAACCAGTTATTGAGATCTTTCTAAAAGACTGATGGTAGTGATTAACTTTGCTGTATTTTTGTCTCTTCTATCTCAAACTCTCTTAGGAAAGACTTAGGCTTCGTTTGGGATGACTTTCTTAGTGCTTAAATCAACTTTTTAGTGCAAAATTTTTTATTTTTATATTAAAAAATTGCTTTAAGAAACAGTAAGGAAGCCGCCCCAAACGAAGCATTAGACTTTCCTAATAAATCCTAGCTTTCTTGGACTCATGTCTCTCTAATTTTCTTATTGGTACGGTACTTTGTGATTATAGTAATTGGAAACAAGCATTAGTTGCAATGTGTCACTGTTTTGCATCTTGAGTGATGTAGTGAGATTTTTATGTATTTGATTCTTTTCTTTAGTTGTGTTAGTCATTGATTGGTTGTTGCAAAGAATTGAATTTTTTTTCCTATATTATGTATATAATGTACTATAAATGATGAGTGTGCATTTTGTGCCCATGAGGATAATAATAACGAGCAAAAGCGCAAAAGAGGGGAACCAAATGTAGAAACATGGATGCACATACAAAACAATTACATGGTTCAATATGATCCATTAATGTCTATGCTGCATGGATATCGAATAATCCATTAAGTTTCAAAAGTGGTACATGTCGAGATTGTATTTTTCAAATTTGAAGATGAGAAAAAATATTATATTTTATTTATGCTAATAACCATGATAAAATGTTTTTTTTTTTTTTTTGTGAAGACGAGGATTGGATGTGGTGAAGAAAATTGATGGATGTAAAAGCCCTAAACAACCTTCTAACCCTTCCCTCTTTCTTCTTCAGCAAGGTATGACGTTGAAATTCAAATTAAAACATGTTTTCCATTTGAGATCTATAATCAACAAAACTATTCAACAAATGCAATACTACACGTTGGAAGTTCCTCGGCAAAACACACAATTCAGAACTAGAAAACTCATCAAATAGCAGGAAGAATAGAAAGCAATATTTAATGGAAGATAAATGCTGCTAAATACGATCTAAAGTCATTACAATAAAAAACAAATAGAGAAAGAAAGATAAATAGAACCGATAGCACAAAAGTTCAATGTACATAATTTAGTTAATGCCACATTCCTCATCTTCAAAACTCAAACTAAGAGTCTGCAACTTGAAGCCTGCACTTTGCATAATCTCGACCAAATTTGAGGCAACGCCTGTAGCTTGTATTGTTGTCTGTTGTGTCAACTATATAAGCAAGATAACATTTCAGGAAAAAAAAAAGTTTTTGTTTGTATCTACTAACGCAGTATAAGACTTCAATTGATATGATGTTTAAACTAAAGCTGTGAGGTGCACACATTTAAAAAAATCACCACCACCGACTATAAAACCTGCTTTACAAACCATCATATATATGATCATTAGATATCATTGCAACGATTATCATCATGCAAAAAGGCCCTCAAGAAATTTTTATATTGCTAACCATCCAAGAACCTTAGGTTACTAATTAGCACATCAAATTTTCATAAAAATTTTGAATAGAATAAGCTAAATTGAAAGACTTAGAGATTATGTTTGCAGAACATTAAAAGATGTTATAATGTACGCATTGGAAATGATACTAAATACAAGTTTCTATGAGTTCTATTTTCACTGATCAGATACTGAACGGTTAGTCCAAGACTTCCTTCTCTTTCCCAGAACCTGAAAACCACTCAGATAACAAGGATGAGCTAACAGCTCAGCAAGACTACACTAGCCAATCAAAATCTCCAGAAACACACATCAGAATAGTAGCCGTACAAAATTCAGATAATCATGCAGAAATTGTATAAGCAAACAGAATACAGATACTTGATCAAACATAAATCAAATCACAAACGGAATTCATTTCATATAACAGAATATTCAGGTCAGAATTCATAGAACAGACATAATTGTACAGAACAGACAGAATCGTACCAATCAGATAAAATAACATTTCACATTTCAGATAACACATATCAGATATCACATATCAGATTCCTGGACCATGACAGAATCTCAACGGATTCTGGCCCTTTATGCCTCCCTTCCCTGACCCTGACAGAATCTCAACGAATTCTGACCCCTTATGCCTCCCTTGTGCTTACAGCACCATAACATGTCAGAAATACAGAATTTTCAGAACAGAACTTATTTACAGATTTTTGGACCCAGACAACGGAATCACAAAAGATTCCGGCCCCTTATAGCTCCCTTCTGATATCACAGCACATCAAAACATTCAAATTCAGAAATCAAATTTCGTCAGAAAAATCATCAGCAGTACAACGACAGTATACGGAAATTCTACAGAATTCACAATTTCAGAAATTTACCAAATTATCACAGATAGCAGAAAACATCATTTCAATACTTTCATTGTACTGACAAAACATTTTTCAACATCCAGATAATTCGCTATTTGATAAAAACACCTCAGAATTCAAAATACCCGGTGAAATCTTTCAGAAAATACTCAAAACGTGCAAAAACATTGTCTCAAAAATATACCAGAAGTTACACAGTAAAGCATATATCAGTACTAAATAACACCAGATTTTCTCTAACGGAAATAAAATTCGGAACATACAAAATCGTCAAAATCCATATTTCTGAAAATTGAGAAAGGCGGAATGTGCCTTACCTCGAGTCGGTCAACTTTTCCAACTACGGCGACGGACGAAAACGGACCAAAGTCGCTCAAAATCCATTTTTTTCATTTTTCCTTCATTTTTCTCTCTCATGGGCTTTTCTCTCTTCAAAAATATCTCAATCCAATATATACACATGCAGATCGTATGGGACGATTTTCCCTCTGGACAAGCTTCGTTCAGACGAAGTGTATTCGTTCCTGGACGACTTGCTCTCTGTACAACCTAGAATGGGGAGGTTGAAGGTTGGAAGAGGGAAGAAGATTGTGGTCGGCAGCTTGTGGGGGAGAGGGGAGGAAGGGGAAGGAGGAGGTAGACCACTAACCCGGATGCTTCTTGCGGTTGGTGGGTGTTATGTTGCTATCACCTATGATTCTCACCAAACCTATCTCTCAAAACTCACAAGAGACAATTTGCTGAAATTTTCATAATAATCTTCATTAAACCCTCATAAGAATAGGAGGAAGCTATAAACACTCCCCACATACAATAACAAAACAAAAGAAAATAATACTCATTGGGGTCACCAACATCTACTCCCTCAAATGAGTGTAAAGTCAGAAAAGAAACAACAATACATCAAATACAATTCATAACTAAAAAATAAAGCAATGTAATTGTGGGATCGGTCGTCTCTGGTAAACTCTCCAAGGTAAGATGTCCTTATCAAATGGGGCACTAAATGGGCACCACACTTATGAGCCCACAATGTGATTCATTCCCATCAAAAAATGCCAATCTAGTAGCATAGAGTTTCAAAGGCAGATTAGGATAAGGTCTCAAAGATTTCCCCCCAATAATGGGTGAAGTAAAAAAACATTTATTAATCTACTTATTTATTTTGGGGGATTGATCTCTGATGGATGCAAACCATAATAAATAATTGCATCCAAAATTGATGTCTAGGAAAAATCTTCACATTTTGTTAGCTTTAGATTAGGGGAATAGATAAAGATGGATGGTCAACCTAATCAAGATCCCATAGTCTCGTTACTCTAGTCAACTTAGTGGACACATTATACCAACAACATAAGGTTGGAAAACACATCATATTGGGAGTAATTAATATGGTTACTTCCAACCAAAAGGTGGAGATCTAAAACCCTAATTTTATGAGACACAAATGTAGGTCTTACATTTATGTAAATAGAAAAACCTACAAAAAGGGTCTTATGAATAAACCCTTTAGGCTAGGCGGCCTAAGATTGCTAGTTTTTTTAATTTTGGATCAAAGTCGATATTACTTCTTGATTTAAATTTGTTGGACGATTAGGTTTAATAACCTTAGCTTAAGGCAAAACACACAATGCCGCCCAATAACACTAACATATTAAAACAATCAAATTTGATTTCCCAATATAATTCACCCTTTTTTTAAATAGTTAACTCCATATTTATGAACATTAAAATACACATCATTACATAAGCTCATAGAGGAAGAATGCGGGTTCATAATCTTCATGATTGAATTGCATGATTAATTGGCAACTTGCTTAGGGGTTGTTTGGTTGGAGGAAAAGTAAGTGTTATTGAGCGTTTGAATGGCCATCGAAGTAAAGCAATTTCGTGGTGCATTCGAAACTCCCACGCTAGTTAATTTTGCGTAAAGTAAACCCGCTAAAATCGAGCGAGAAAGGAATTCACAGGCAACAACTTCTTCAGCTCCTTCGTTCCTACTCGACATCACTTCTTAGGAGGCGTCCAAGGTTTGATTTTTATCTTCTCTATTTCTCTGTTGGAGTTAAATTTCGTTGCTTGCGTGTGGAGTCGATTCTCCATTGCCATTCGACTAAATTTCTTGAGTGTGGTGTCGATTCTTAAATATTGTTCGACTTCGTTGCTTGCGTGCGGAATCGAGCGAGAAAGGAAATTTGTTGTTGTTCGACTTCACTCAAAATGGACAAAGTCAGCCTTCTCTACAGACAACGTGAAGAATCTCCGCTCAGGAGCCTCACCTCCGCCCTTCGCCTCCGAGACGGTCGCCGTGAATTCCACTTCTAGATCTCCACCGGACAATTCTTCCAATTCACCCATCGCCTCCAGGATGACTTGGATGAGAAGCAACTTCTAAGCAACGCAATGTTTGCCACTCCGTGCGGGAACTTAAAGCCACGAGATGGATGATCCACCTCGTGCAAGAACGTGGAGCCACAAGGAGTCTTCTGTGTTTGGCAATAGGCACAATAGATGCTCGATGGAATGTCTCATCCGAATGGGCCTTGATTTTACTTTACTCTACATCCATCTAACAAAAAAAAAAGTTTCCTTGCAATCACTTTACACAACCAAATAGACTCGTGCATTAATTTTACATTACATTTATTTTACATTGCATTGACTTTACAACCAACCAAACAACCCCTTAATTGAATATATCATTTGTTGTAAAGCATCCAAAACATCTCTTTCTTACATATGGTGCCATTTGAAAAGGGGGTGGTTTCATGTTTATTAAAATTCTTGTTGAATGCTAATCGATAAAAAAAAAATAGCAAAATCTTTTCTTTATTATTTTTCATAACAAAGGTAAAAATATTTCTTTCTATATTTGGATGATTGTGATGAATATTTGATAATTTCCACCTCTGACAATAACGATGATGCAATTAATTTCCTTTAACATGTTGATGGTTATGATTGCAAAATGCAATTCTTTTCATTTTTGTATGTTAATAATTATAACTTCATTTCCTTACATATTTCTTTCTATAGTCAAATGATGATGATTGATCTTTTACAAATTTGAATGATGTTCATAATATAAATAATTCTTCTATCAAAATGAAATTGATAATGGAGATGGCAACATAATAATTTTCAAACTATGAGAGTTACTATAAAAGGACAAGTTCTAAAACTTGCACGAAAATAGCCATTCTAGTTCTACATCAATAGTTAAGATCAAAGTTCTTTGTACTAACTCAATTTCTCACATGCAACAAGTCTAATGATAATGATCATGATGACAATAATGAAAATGACCTGATGTTGGAAACAAGAGAAGTGAACTTGGACAAATAGCATGTTTTTTACTACATTAAATAGCATGTTTTTTACTACATTAAGGTATTACCTACCAAAGTGGTTGAGACTAGATACTTGTAAATTTGTAAGGATTTGTCAAGAATGGGCCATTTATAATGAATGAAAATGAGGATTCAAAAAGCCGGCCACAAATAGCTAGAATAAGGCCAATTATAATGATGAAAAGGGTTTGAAGCAAGAGATACAACAAATAAAGTTGGACCCAATAGATATTCCAAAATACAACTGATAGCATCTCATCTAATATATTGAGGCACTATCTACCATAAAGTTGACAATTTAAAATTTCAAAAAATAACCATATAACACATAAATCCTGAACCTGATTAAGTAAACCCATATAAATTTCCAGAACTTGATATTAAGAAATTTAGCAATAGTGACCAGAATTAGCACATGACTGAAGCAACACTGACAGGGGGGAAAAAAAAGAATCAACTAAATTTTACCTCAACGCTTGCAATGCCCTATAGGTTTTGCACCTGCAAATCACCGATACCTTCCTTCCCCTAAAATAACAACAACAAAGTACTTCATCTTGGACTTGTTCTCCAAAAAAACACAACCATCAATTGAAAGGCTAAAGCATTGGAGAGTTTTGATATTGCCCTGTCGTCCAAAGTTCCCTCAGCCTTTGCAGAACCAGCATACAAAAAATAGATAATCATTGAACCCAAAATATACGATGAAAGAAAAGAAAATCACACATATGTCATAATTTGGAAGCGAGGTCAGAGACAGTGCCTTGAAGTGCATTGTGAGCAAATTCGAGGGGAAAACTTGAACAGTAACGGCTTGGTCGTTGGCTCTGCTTCAGAAGCAAGTGTTTCCTCCTCCGCTTCTGCCCTAGCTATTCTTTTCAAAGCATTCATCTTCTGTAGAGACCGAGAAAGGTAACCCATTGAGGCTCTTCTAAAGCAGGAGGAACGGTGGAACGGAACGGAGAGGAATCCATGAGGTCGTAAGGAGAGAGGAGGAAAACATGGAGATAATCGCCATTGCAATAGCTTTTGGCCTTTGATACTGTGAATAGGGCGAGTTTGGGATTTTGCTGAGAATGAAGGTAACGGGAGCACTTTTTTGCCTTTTGTTATTATTATTTTTTGGCTTTAGATTGTTTTTTTTAATTAAAAAATAAATCATGCTATAAATTTTATATCTACTTATATATTTAATATTTAAATATCCCAGACATTTTCACATCTCTACTGAAAAATCATTAAGGTCAAGTTACTTTTCTGCACTTCATTTTCTTTAAAATCAGTCCAACTTCGATTTTATCAAAAAATATCTAAAAATTTATTAAAAAATGATATGTTAAACAACATCTCAAAGAGAAAAAAAAAGATTCTCCTTTCGACGTTGCATCATAGTTAACTAAAATCCAACAGTCATAACGAACAACAAGAGAACATAGAAGCAATACCTCAGATTCTCCTTTCGAACAGGAAGATCCATTTATTTATTCCTCGCACCAACACACAGACGCAGCTTCGTGCTGCCACACAATACGCAAGGGCCTTCCAAGCTGCTCCGTGCTATTGCAAGAGAATAGCAAAGTTGCGTCACAAAGCAATCCCACCCGTATATAGTGTGGGAGAATATCTTGGTGAATTTCCAGAGACTTCCCAATCAATAAAATCAACAAAATCATGTGTTTTTTTACAAGAAAGGTGTCAGAGATTTTAAGTCAACTAATTGACAAAAAATAATAGTGTCCTTTGGAATCAATAACAACATAAAAAAAAAAAATCAATCAACACGAAGATAATAAATCCATTAAACTTCACTATGGCACAAGCAGACAAGCAACTCTCCTTGACCTATTGGTTGAGAGCTTAGGCTTCCAACTAAGAGGTTCAGGGTTTGAGTCTATGTGTATGCGTTGTGTGTGTGAGTTTGCCTTAATGGCCTAAATGTCCCAAAAAAAAAAAAAAAACAAACAAGCAGACGCAATAGTTGCCTGCAGATGCAAGAATTCAAAACTTCTAAGGCTTCGTTTCGGATGACTTTCCTTCTTCATCATAAAAAACCTGTGTACAAATTAAACCACAACACTCAACCAAGTGATGGAACATTGCATTCCATGGTGAATGACCAATCATTCAGACTTACGGTCAAATAGATGAAGATATTATTAGTAGAATTTAAATTGGATGGTTAATGTAGAGAAATGCATCCGCACTATTGTGTCATTGAAAAGTATTCCTCAAACTTAAAGAAAAAATTCTATAAAATGATGGGGAGACACATAATGCTTTATGACACAGAAAAATGGGAATCAAAAAAGAAAATCATAAAATTAAATTAAGTGAAGCGGAGATGAGAAAGCTAAGAAATAAATTGTGAAATAAACGTATTTCTGAAAATTTTGTAGTTCCCGTAATAGATCAGACTAAAAAAAGTTGTCTAAGATGATTTGATGACATTAAAAACCAATATATCAATGCCCTGCGTAGATGTAATAAATTGGGGAATTTTCATACATACCATTATATTTCATATCTTAAAGTGGCATATGTTAAGAAAACTAGAGGTAGACATATAAAGATTTGATTAGAACGTAATAGAAATGATATTTTCTTCTAAGATTTAAATGAAAAATTTAATTTAAACAAAACATATTGTATAAAAAAAATTCAGGTAGCCCGTCCAACGTAGCAGGATAAACAGTAATTGTTAGCCCAAATGAAAAGAGCTCCCAATCAATATTTTTTTCTTTAAAATTCAGACGCAAAACCTTTCACCCCCAAGGCCCCAAATGTCCGTGCTTAAAATTGCTGAAACCCTTGACGGCATGGAACTGAAAGTCGCTGCGGGTTTGGCCAGCGGCGTGTAAATCAAAAGACTGGTTCTAGAGAACTGTGGATCTAAGTTAAAGCTTTGTTTCAGATAGCTTTCATACTGCTTCATAAAACAATTTTCTACTAAAAAATTAGTGAGGATGTCATGTAAACCGGGGAAGACATAAGAAGGGTAAAGCAATTAATTAATGAGGGATGTCAGATTTCTTTTTT
>NW_021319889.1:1370166-1375596 GCF_001605985.2 Dendrobium catenatum | reverse complement strand
CGGACCAAATAAAAGTTCCTTACTAAATGGTTTACAACTAGCTCTTTCTACCACTTGGTATCCTCTTCTCGATACGTAAGGTAGGCATGGATGAATCTAAAAATGGTTCAATTTCTAGTATGAAACTCTAGAAGAATAATATGCCTAATCCAACTTCTTGGAGTTTCTCCTTTCGCAAGCCACGACAACCCTGAATAAGAAATATTCTATTTTGCTACTTCCGTAATATCTCTCTCTCTCTCTGCACTATAGGCGATGATGATGAAAAATTTTAATCTGATCTTTACCACACCTAAAGTTGAGCAGGATTCATTTCTATGGTGCTTCAGGAATATCCTATATTCTTATCCATTGACGATGTAGTTGCTTGGATGGCCCGTACATGCACGGGCAACCGCTCCATCCTTGCGTTATTGGCAGAGAACTAGCTGGCAGAGGGCTGACCTGCGAAATGATTGAACAAAGGCGAATCTGAGCCCGTTTCATTTACTTACTTTTCTATGGAACATGTTCTGAAGCAAACAAATGAGCCCATAAGAACATGCATCACAGATCAAGGTGAGCTGCGTATGAACCTATATATATTCTGGTATCATAAGATGACTCAGTCCCAAGCTCTAATGTTTTTTAGAAAGTCTAAAGAAAACTGTCTCAAACGAAGCCTAAATCTGAGCGGATGGAGTGGCTTGTCTCTTCTGATTGCCTTTGACAATGCCAATGCTGAAGATTTTTAATGCCTAAGCTTTGATCATGCTCTCTCTCTCTCTCTCCCCCCTTCTATCTCTCTCTCTCAAATTGGGCGATGATGATGAAATGTTTCCAATGTGCTTCATCATCGCCCAATTTTTCTTTTGCGTTGGTGCCGGAGCAGCTTGGATGGCCCACTAATCTATGGGAAACCGCTGTCTGTGTAGCTGTTGTAGAACCGGTGAGTGGATCTTCTTGAGGATGGAAACAAGGCTTGAACTTTCACTTTCTTTGCCCACCTTTTTTGAAACAGATTTTCCCGTTCACTGCAGAAATACGTAAGTGATGCAGTGATGCTTCACCCCAAAATCAATCTCATCTCTAAGTTGGTACTTTTAGGGGCTGTTTTGTATTCGATTGGATTTAACTTTAGTAAATCCTAAGGTTGAATTCATATATATTTATATATTTAACACCAAATTATTATTATTTTTGCCAGCCTTCAAGTGGTCTGTATGCTGGTTTCATGAGATGCTGCTGCCCCAAACTGCAATGCTCTTTGTAAGTATGAGTAAATGCTTCGCTCTCTGCAGAAAACTCATTTTTTAAGTATAATTGCTTGCTCCTGTGTATCTGTTGATAACCTGGCAAAGGCTGTGTCCGTGTGTAGCTGTGGATAATTAGTTGGTGGATCTGCTTTGTTATACAGTAAAGGTGAGTTCTTGTCTTTGAATCTCTATTTATTTTTCTCCTATGTTCATGTTTGCGGGTTAAGCTTAGCAAGTTCAGTTAACATGGTAAGTGGAGCGAATCCTTACCCGTCTTCTAAGAGTACCAAGATTTTCTGAGTTATGCTGTACTCTCCTACAACTTAATTCTCCAAAGAATTTGTTTAGGTTGAAGAAATTTATTCCTTTTTTTAGGCTCCGGAAGCAGAAATTGTGCCAATAAGATACAAATAAATTAGGTTTAGTAATTAATACTAACCAAATAAATTAATATTGTATTTATTAAACTTAGGAAGTTCGTGGATTTAGGTTTAGTAATTAATATTAACCAAATAAATTAATATTGTTTATATTAAATTTGGGTAGTTGGTGGATTTACAAGGTTTAGGAGACATGAAGTATGGGTAGTCATTATATTGTATCATGATTTACTAAGTTAGATTAGCGTTTTCTGTGAATTAGTTGACTTAAATCCTGAGTTGCATCATCAAACAATTTTACTAGATTAACATGATGTGTCATCTTTCTTGTTAAAAAAATTTCAATTTTCAGGATTTAACACATGATTTAGTAAAATTTGGATTTCGAGGTTATATATCCTAAAAAATTAATCATAATGGGGCACGAATCTCGAGGCAAAATCAAGTTAAAAGTTTTGAAATTAAATTTGGGATCATCCTAACTTTGATTTCAGCAAATTTATAGTTGAATTGAATGTGTCGAAAAGACAAACCCAACAAAACCAAATTCGACTCAATTTGAACCCAAATGAGTCCAATTCTAAGACAATCCGTCTTTGGAAGGTTCAAACCATAAATTTGATGACATGTTTATAGTCAAATCAAGCGGCTTGACGAGACTAATCCAACAGGCCCAAGATTGTTGAATTTTGATATCATTAAGAAAGACTTTCAAATACCTAATAAATGGCCTGCGATCAAGGGAATCAATATCGGCTGTCTTTTTAAACCACTCCCAAAGTAATCTTGATCTTCGTCGCCCAGATATCATTCTTTACTGCAACCGTCACCCCCGACTACAGTCCTAACCTCCGTCACTCGCCGATTATGTTTTTGCCGACTAAACGAACATGTGAATACTGATTCTTCCAATTCCCATCATATAATGCACTATATATGTTGTATATTTTCTACATCAAACTAAGGCCTTCCCCCAAGGAAAGGCCTCATTTGTAATTGAATGCGAAGATGTGAAACTTTTTATTTCTCTATGGCTGTGAATATTCCATGACGCAACAAAAGTATTTACTAAATCCTAATTGAATCCAAACAACACCTTGGTTGGTTGATTTTAGTGATTGGAGAAGTCTATGGAAATTCACGAAGATGTTGCCCCACACAATATTAGGGTGAGATTGCTTCGTGATGCTACTTTGCTATTCTCTTGCAATGGCACGGAGCAGCTTGGAAGGTCCTTGTGTATTGTGGGGCAACCGCTGCATCTATGCGTTGATTTGTGGAAGAAATAAATGTATCTTCATGATGGAAAGGTGAATCTGAGTCATTGCCTCTATGCCCTCTTGTTGTTCGTTATGACTGCTGGGTTTAGCAGTTTTCTATGATGCAGCATCTCACATATACGGTGATGCATGACTAAATATGAGATGCTTAAAACTCCTTTGGATTTTGCACAACTTGTGATTAGAATAAACGTAGAACAAAACTAAAGCACTTTAAAATGATGAGTCAAAACAAATAGGGGTTACATTCGTTTAGGTCAAATTACGAAGCAAGAGATTTGTAACTTTCACAAATACGAAAAGAAAACAACACAATAACAAATAGTAGCTTCATAGAAAATCCCTAATCTAACAATGAGAACTAAATATGGATTCCACCACCAACTATTTTTACTATTAAGAGCTTTTCCCTTTGATACTCCAATCACAAATTTTGCAATATTCTTAACATCACTAGCCACAGATAAAAACTTAAGATCTAAAATCTCTCTCAAAAACATTTTTGTTAATATTCTTTAAATGCCCCCATCTAATCTTAGAATATCGTTTTACTTTATTTTTTTATTATTCGCCCCATTTATCTTAAAGTCCAAAACTGATAATCGATGTTGGGTACATAATTTGGGTACATAAATTCTGTCTTTGAATCTCTATTTATTTTCCTCCTATGTTGATGTTTGCGGGTTAAGCTTAGCAAGTTCAGTTAACCTGATAAGTGGAGCGATTCCTTGTCTGTCTTCTTGGAGTACTATGATGTTTTGAATTATACTATACTCTCTTACCCCTTAGTTCTCCAATTGATTTGTTTGGGTTGATGGAATTTACTCCATTTTTACTTCTCTCCACCTCTTTTTCTTCGCAGAAGAGCTACAACAGGTTATGCTTCTATCTCTCAGAAAGAATGCTTTGAAAAGAAAAAAAATTTGGTGGGCAAGGGAACCCCTAGCTCCGGAAGCAGAGATTGTGCATCGAAGACCTTCACTATTTCAATTACCCTCAAATTTGTTCTCAATGCTCTTCATGGCGGTATTTTTTTTTTTCTTGCTCTAAATTTATTACAATAACTACAATATCAAGCCTATAACCCATTATGTTGTGTCGGCTACAAGAATTATAATATTTATTTAAATATAATAAAACATATAATTTCTAATACTTTTCAACAAAATATTTTTTAGGCTTAATGGTCGTTGGGATAGCCTTTTTATGCTTATTTGAAATTTTTGTGGTGGGAAATTGCTTTTTATAACCAAAAATTAGTGTGTAGATTTACAAAGTAGTTTTCAGATTAAAAAGACTTATAATATCAAAATCAATTTTAAGAAAATTACTTTTTGGTTGATTTATTTTATGTTTCTATTGATGCTCCTGTCTCTTTTAAACGGTAATGACTAGGACCCTTTGACTTGGTGATTTTACAGTCGAATAATATCATTATATTATAATCATGGTCAGAGCATGTATGTACTCCAATGGATTCAAATTATTGAGAAATGAATCAAAAGCATATAATCGGTAGGGCACAGTTCTTTGTTACTGAAGGTGTATTCCAATTTATCCTGTAGACAAATATTCAACCTATGCCTATATTTTACCCTTGGATGAAACAACCTATGGCTGCCTACAAGGATCCTTTTGTCAGGTTGGGTTGACTACCTTCTCTGACTAAGTAGACAAGGGACCACGATAGCCCCGGATGATGGAACAATGGGATCTTGATCGAACACATCATCGTTATACTATATCCGTTTTAAGTGCAAGAGTGTGAATTTCTAATTTTAAATAAAAATTATTTAAGTACAAATCTTGCTGCTAGTACGTATCTGTTTGATATTATGCATCTATTTGACGACTAGTCTTAATCGAAAGTTCTCTCTAGTTATTGAGAGGGGTAATTAACTATAGGGGCTTGCACCTATGAGAAACCAGAACTCAGATCATTAAGACCTTGCAAAATGAGGATGAAATCTCTGGGTAATGTCTTATTTAAAACCTATTATGCCCTTCTGAAAATTTGCCTCGAAACATACTCAAATTTTGAGAGGCTTTCAAGAAAAATGAAGTGTGGAAAAGCAATGTGACATAATGAAATTCCAATAGAGATGTGGAAATGCCTAGGAGATCAAGGAATTTGTTGAGCGAAGCTTTTTAATATTATTTTGATGACTAAAAGGATGTCAGATGAGTGCATAAAAAGTGCATTGTTTCTTAATTTTAAGAATAAAGGTGATGCACAAGAGCATGCGAATTATTAATGAATTAAGCTAATGTGTCACATTAAAATTATGGGAGAGAGTAAGGTTTCGTTTGAGATGATTTTCTTACTGGTTATTATAGCAGCTTTCTTGAGCACGGGTTATGACATGATACCAATATTTTTCCAAAGCAGTTTGGATTCATGTCTGGTAGGTCTAGTATGGAAGCTATACATTTGTTGAGAGGTTTGATGGAGAAGTATATTGAGAGCAAGTCAGCAAGGAGTATTTAAGATGCTTTTCTTTGACCTCTTTCTGCCACTTGGTATCCTCACCTCAA
>NW_021319889.1:1355769-1364091 GCF_001605985.2 Dendrobium catenatum | reverse complement strand
CGCAACGGTTGCCCCACAATACGCATGGGCCATCCAAGCTGCTCTGTGCCATTGCAAGAGAATAGCAAAGTAGCATCACGAAGCAATCCCACCCTTATATAGTGAGGGGGAGATCTTCGTGAATTTGCAGCCTTCCCCTGCATTAAAATCAACCAAGGTGTTGCTTGGATTCGAGTAGGATTTAGTATATACTATAAATCCAAATTTTACTAAATCATGTGTTTAAATCATGAAAATTTTTTGAAAATAAAAATGTCAAATCATGTTTAATCAAGTGAAATCGTTTGATGATGCAATTCAGGATTTAGGTCAAATAATTCATAGAAAATGCTAATCTAACTCGTAAATCATGATACAGTATACCGACTTCCCATACTTCATATCTCCTAAACCTTGTAAATCCACCAACCTCTCGAATTTATTAAATCCAATATTAACTTATTTGATTAATATTAATTATTAAACCAAATTTATTTGTAATTATGAACATAATTGAAAGTTATTCATTAATTTGATAACTAAAATTATACTTGTTATATAATAAATTAATACTAGTCTAAAAGTTTATGTATGAGTAGTTCTAAAACTGAATATATGGAGTATAATATTACAAGTAGTAGATCTATTGAAGGATTCATGACTTTGGGTGATCGAGTCATTAGTATGAGTACACATTTTAGATATATTTGATCTATTATTCATAGTGATGGTAAAATAGATCAAGATATTATTAGCAGAATTCAAGTTGTATGGTTGAAGTGCATCAGGCTTATTGTGAGATCTTGATCGGGCTCATCTTCATTCCTCCCACCACCAATTTTAAGTTTATCGTGACAAACCTTAAACTCTTAAACTTCAAATTCAAACCCTAAATCTGTTGCTATTATACAATGGGCTTCTAACATATCTTATTGCTTTAACAACTAGCCTTAATCGAAAGTTCTCTCTTGTTATGAGGGGTAATTAACTATAAGGGCTTGCACCGATAAAAAATAAGAACTCATATCATAAAGTCCTCCCAAATGAGTGTAAAATCTCTGGGTAATGTCTTATCTAAAACACAATCTAGCTTCTGAAATTTCACCCGGAATATAATCTCGTTAAAACTCTCCGTCATCACACAAATAAGAAAGATGTCACGAAGAGGCCGAGCGCACATGGAATTTTGGGAGCTAACAATATATCACTCCCATATTTCATTATCACCCCATACCAACCTATAAACTTTAATATTGCATTCCATGGGTCTATTTTTATTTTATGAGTGATAGGCATGTAATATTAAAGTTTTAGGTGTTAGATATGTAAATAGCATGAAATAAAGTGGTATGTATGTAAATCCCCCAAAAGTTATCACAAAGACCATTGACTCTCCAAGATAACATAAGCATCAATTTTGAGAGAAATTCTCCTCAATAAAAAAAAATGAAAAACCTCTAAAAGCCTTGGAGACTTTTTATAATGTCGTGTTGACAATCATTCCCTCTTACATAACCAATAGACGAAATAAACAAAGATAAAACCCAAAAGGTGAGATCAAAGAAAAGAAAATAACATAGATATAACAATTTGGGAGCAAGGGGAGAGAGACTGTGCCTCGAAGAACATTGTAAGCAAATTCTAGGGATAAACTAAAACGGCAAGTGTCACTCATGCTAAGGAATATACTCAACCATTGTCATTGGCTCCGCTTCAGGAGCTACAGTTACATTCCATGTTACCGCCATAACTGTTTTTTTTTTTTTTTTTCAAAGCAGTCTTCGCTTGAAGGAGCCCAAAAGCAAAACTTAATGAGGTTTTAACGAGGCATGTGTAAAAGTGGAGAAAATTAAAGAATTATATGAATTCCCTGAACCCAAGGAAATACTTTTTTTAACCCAAGGAAATACTTAATTAAACAAGGTAGGTTAAAAAAATTTTCTTTCAAAGAACCATAGAAGATGGGAATAGATACTCTCCAATTACCTTGGTAACTACACTTGCTGTAGGCTTACCCAGAAACGCAAACGACTGTAGCATAACAAAGCAAATCCACCAACGGGTTCATCATTAACAGCACACAGACACAACAGTTGCAAGGTTGGTTATCAATAGGACGCAGCAAGCGACAAATCATGCTTAAACTATTTGAGTTTTTCTTGGGAGTGAAGCATTACTAGGTAAGTCTTTTGGCCTCCATCATCTTGTGTCATCAATATATAGATAGCATAGACTTCAACTTGAACAAAATCGTAAGAAATAATCCACACTGAGGGGTCAGTTGTTTCCTTGGACATATAAAACATATTTTTATAAAGAAGTGGTAAAGGAAATGGGCTCAGGTTCACCTTGATCAATCAAAAAGCAGATTGAACCATCAATTCCCTACCAGAGAAACGAAGAAGTGGCGGTTGCCCACTGATGCACGGGCCATCCAAGCTACTCCATCGCCACTAGATAAGAATAGTTGCTGAGATCTCAAAATCACCATCTCAAAGAATGACGCTCCACCATAGGTTGAGCAAGATTTTCCGTGATGGATTTCGTCATTGCCCAATCCAAATTGAGAGAGAGAAAGAGAGATTCTTGGAATTCGTAAAATTTGGGTGATTAATTTCCAGAGACTTCCCAATCATTAAAATCAACCTATCAAGGTGTTGTTTAGATTCAAGTAGGATTATGTAAATCCTTTTGTTGCATCCTGGAATATTCAAGGTGATATATATCTTAGGCAGATGTGGATAATATTAGCAGAATTAAAGTTGGAAGGTTCCTCAAACTAAAGAGAAAATTCTATAAGATGGTGGTGAGACCTACAATGCCTTATGGTGCAAAATGTTGGCCATTAAAAGAGAAATATAATACTAAATTGAATGTTGAAGAGATGACGATGCTCATGTTGATTAGTGGTTTTACTCTTGCAAATAGGATACAAAATGAGCATATACATAAAAAGATTGAAATAGCTCCAATGTAAGATAAGATTAGAGAGAGTCGCCTTAGATGATTTGGTCTCATAAAACAGCGACCTTCGAATAACCCGGTTAGGAAAATAGATGTATTAGATTTGGCTTATTTTAAGAAAGGTAGAGGTAGACATAAAAAGACTAGTTAAAAAATATTAGAAATGAACTTTCTTTTTTTGATTTAAATGAAAATTTGTCGTCTAATGACACAATGGAGACACAATGGAGAAAAATGATACATGTAGCCAATCCCACTAGAGAGAGAGAGAGAGAGAGAGAGAGAGAGAGAGAGAGAGAGAGATTGTTGTAGTTGCAAAAAGATATTTTCTAATAAGTCAGATAGTCATTACTCTTCCAGAATTGCAGTATAGAAACCGAACCTTGTTTAGATTCATCAGTGCCAACCTTTAGATATCAATGGGAGGATACCGAGTGTCAGAAAGCGTAGTAGTAAACCACCATCATCGCCAAATTTTTCAGCATCATCACCCAATGCAGAGAGAAAGAGAGAGAGAGATTATGGCTCAAATTCACATTTCCTCCACGAAGGTAATAAATCCGTTTATTCATCACCATGGCACAAGCAGATGCAGCGGTTGCCTGCAGATGCAAGGGCCCTCCAAGCTGCTCCATGCCAATGAAAGATAATAGCAGAGAACCATTCAGAACTTAGACTTCGTTTGGGAAGGCTTCCTTAGTCCTTAATGCTTCTTAAAGTACTTTTATAGTATAAAAATTAAACCACAACCTTCAATAGAGTGATGGAACATTGAATTCCATGGTAAATGGCCAATCATTCCGGTCTATTGTTCAGAGTAATGGTCAAATAGATGAAATATTAATAGTAGAAATTATGTTGGATGGCTGAAATAGAGAAATGCATCCCGCTCCGTTGTGTCATAGAAAAATATTCCTCATACTTAAGGAAAAAAATTCTATAAAATAGTGGTGAGACCTTTAATGCTTTATTACAGAATATTGGCCATTAAAAGAAAACCAAAAAATTAAATTAAATGTAGCGGAGATAAGAATGTTCAGGAGGATGAAAAAATTATTCTGGGCAGACACCAGACAAATCAGAGCGTATCGTGGCTGTATACGGCTATCTACATAGGTAGATGTATTAAAATGGGGAATTTACATACATACCGCTTTATTCATGTGTTAAAATGGCATATGTTACGAAAGGTAGAGGTAGACATATAAAAACTTGTTTAGAAAGTAATATAATGATATTTTCTTCTAAGATTTAAATGAAAATTTAACTTTAAAAAAAAACATATTGAAAAAAAAAAATTCAGGTAGCCCATCCAACGTAGCAAGAGAAACACTTGTTCTTAGCCCTAATGAAACGAAACTTTTATTTGGTCTGGTGAACATACGTAGAGCTATTTTCGGCAGGCACTAAGATCGCGCCATGTAGCAAGCACAAAACAAGAAATACCGAGCAGTGCCAACAATAACGAGAAATATCATTATGTGAAGACAAATACTGAGCAATACCGAGTAATCTTGAGTAATACCAAAAAATATCAATTTTTTTAGTATTTCTCGTTATTGTCAAGCAATACCGAGCAAAAACCGAGCAAAAATCGAGTAACTCAATGATGACCGAACGTAGAGCTACGTCCGATCAGAGGACCTAATAAAAGTTCAATGAAAAGGGCTCACAATGAATATTTTTTTCTTAAAAATTCGGACCCAAAACCTTTCACCCCAAGGCCCCAAATACCCGTGCTTAAAATTGCTGAAACCCTTGACGACATAGAGCCGAAAGTCGTGACGGGTTCAACCAACGGTGTGTAATACAGAAGACGATTTCTTGAGATCCAATACAGAAGACGAGTTCTTGAGGACTCTGGATCTAAACTAAAGGTTCATTTGGGACAGCTTTCTTATTGCTTCATAAAACAGATTTCTAGTAAAAAAATAATGATGGATCTAATGTAAACCAGGGAGGGAATGCGATTTAAGATCCTCTAAGATTGAGATGTATAATAAGTAAATGGTATAATTTTGAGTGATATGCATGTAAATCTCCTTTAAAATGGTCACATTTTATTTTAATCCTGCTTAAATCATGCGAAATGCTGCTAACAAACAATCCCTAAATGGATTAAATCCGATCTTCCCCTGAATTTAATAAAACTGCAATCCAAGAAAAAACCCAACAAAAACTGCTTGGCAGGATTTGATTTAAATTTAGCTTTAATCCTGCTCAAAACCCACCACCAAATAGCCTCTTAGATCATGCCTAACCAAATAACCCCTTAACCTAACAAGTTAGAGGTATGATTTCTTTTGGGTTAATCATCACTACAACACACGTATTCATGCAGAGCACTGGAAAATCGGTTTCAGAGAAGATCGGGAAAGAAACAAGGAGTTGGGGGCTCAGATTCGTCTTGGTTCCATCCTCAAGCAGATCCACCCTCCTGTTCTCTTACGGTGACGCACAGACGCAGCGGTTTCCCTTAGCTGAGCGGGCCATCCAAGCTGGTCCGGCACCATCGCGATATCTAAAGCAACATTGGAAGAATTTATAACCCGAGGTAAGATCGCTTTTCGTATATGATTTCATCGACATCGCCCTCGTAGAGCTACGTTCGGAGACCAAACAGAATTATTTCTCCAAAAAGAGATAGATCGCCCGCGCGTCTAAGAAATCAATGGCGTTGGAGAAGCAAGCGAAAGAGACCAGCCGCTCCAGCCGGCTCATACTTAAACTAATGAGTTAGGGTTTTTCATCGCAGTGTGCTATCTATTTATAAAAACAGCTGGAGGAAGGACAACTGCCTGTGGCTTATCAGTCGTTGGATCTTATCCGACGGCTGAGAAAAACAAAAGAAAGTCGGTCGGACTTTTTGGGTTTAGGCCTCCTTTGATTCCTATTCACCTTTTGCATAAGGAGGTCGAGAACCCGTTACTGAAGAAACTGCGTTTTAATATCAGTTTGGTTATATTTTTTTTAATGCCGCCGCAATGCTAAAACCTCTACTACTCTAACCACAAAAGACAAATTTGCCCTCTAATTACCCAGGCCATCGTCCCTTCTTCAATCGCGATCACCTTCGCAAACTGGTTGATTGCTGCTATGAAGGTGAATAAGGACGATTCTAGTGGCAAGGTAAATACATCTGTTTTAAAGCCATTAAAAGTTTGACAGCATCAAGAGGATTAATTTGAATATAAAGTGAGGAAAAAATATTTCGTGGTCTTCAAAACGAGCAATTATTAGATCTTTTTACTGGATGTAGAGAAATGTTCGGTTTTAGGCAAAAATAGGTCAAAAAGTGCAAATACCGAGTTTTTTGAAAAACTCGGTATTTTTTCAAAAAACTCGGTATTTGCACTTTTTTAGACAAAACCAAACCTTCCTCTAGGTCCTTGCACCGGACCAAATAAAAGTTCCTTCAAAACAGAGAAAGTACCAAAATCAGACACATTATTTAATTTATGGTTCCGAGCCTTACAAGACCGCCGGAGAATATTGGCATGGAGAAAGCGAAATGTTACCTGAAAACTGTTGGGTAGATGGTTTCAACTAGAGGAAGATGATGAGTTTTTGCGTTCGTGGAGAAGGACATGAGCGACTGCTGTGTTCTTTGAGAGGTAGCGGGTTCTGTATTCGGGGAGAGGTAGAGGAGCAGGAATAACTATTGATGCGATCGACGAGAGAGAGAGAAGTGGAGATCGTGATGGAAAAATGGATTGAGCCCTAGCAATTGAAGTAAAGCCAATGTGGGGCTTGCTGAAGAAGACGAAGGTAGCGAACGTAGGGTTGGAAGTGCGAATGTGCCGGGTTAATTTGGACTTTTTCCAACCAAAACTCCGATTCGTGAAGTAATAAGCAGGTATTAAAGGCTTTCGTAACTGACGAGATAACAGAGGTTAGCTAAAAAGGAATTATGCTTAAGTTATGATTCCAAACAGACGATTGTAACTGATTTAGGTTTATTCAGACGGAGAACTGAGAAAAAAACGCCTAATCAAACGAGCCCTTAGTGGGGGGAAGGAAAAGTTCAAGAAACGAAAATAGGACTTTTTTATTTTTTTAAGAAACAAAAATAGGACTTAAAATGACAAAAGTATAGTTAAAATATAGATAATATCAAAGTGCTTCCTCGCCAAACCAATCAATTAGTAGAAGAAAAACAAAATTTCTGGTTCAGCCGTTTAAGATGAACAATATTGGAATTTTTTTTTTAACAATATTGGATAAGTCAAAATATTCATTCTCGTACAGTGAAAAAATTACACCATAACTCTCATCACAGTCTTGCCAAAAAATTCTCAAAATAGCCAATCGAACTAAAACCAATTGATTCGGAAACCACGATCACCAAGACCTGCAAAAAGAATATTGAAGCAAAAGAAACCTCCATAAGATAATAGAATAAAAACAATTTCTTCCACCATAGGCCATGACATATGTTCACAAGATACATAACCTCACAAAAGTTCATCCATTTAGATGTCTTAGGAATAATAGCTTCTCTAATCTTGGAATAAAAAGCAAGATGATGTCAAAGAAGAAATCACGAACAAATATAATATGAGCAATATTTTTTTCAAAATTATTACATAAGTGGCAAGTAGAAAGAGCAGGAATTCCCCTTTTCAATAACTTATCAACAATTTTAAGCCTACCAATCAGAGCCATGAGACATTAGAGGAATTATAATAGAAATCCAAAAGAAAATCCTAAAAAATAGGAGAATCAAGGTTTCTCCAACAGAAGACAGCTCTTCCAGAGGAAAAGACACAATTTTACATAATTAAATTTATAATGACAGTATATAAAGAAAGTAGGTGCCAAGAATCATTAACTATAAAGTGGGAGGTGGTTGCATAGTGAGTAATTGAATAAAGAATTGTTGCGGGCTGAAAGATTCGTGGCGGTAGAGTGAGTAAACTTTTCATCTTAGCGATGCACGTATATCTAACACGCAAACCGAAAGAGAGAAGTAAAACACCAAATCTTTTTTACGTGGAAAGCCTGAAGGGGGAAAAATCACGGGGCCTCGCCCAAGTGAAAAGATTCCACTAAACTTGAGTGAATTAAAAGGATTGACCTGTCCCTCGATTTAGATGAGGTCGAATTACAGTAATACGAAGAGCTAGTCAAAGGTCTGGAAACGGTCGTGCGGACGCTCGTCTGCGATCGTTGGCCAGGCAAAGGTCCTGCGGCGGGCAGCGGCCGAGCTGTGGTCCGACGAAGGTCGGGCTGAAGTCAGGCGGTGAGTGGCGGGCGAGCGAAGGTCCGACGGTAGGCGGCGACCGAGCGAAGGTTCGGCGGCAGGCGACAGGCGGAGGCCGGGCGAAGATCCGGCGGTGGGCAGCTGCTAGGCGGAAGTTACGGCGGCGGCCGCGTGGC
>NW_021319889.1:1343457-1355467 GCF_001605985.2 Dendrobium catenatum | reverse complement strand
GAAGGTTCGGCAGCAGGCGGCGAGCGGGTGGTGGTCCGGCGACAGGCAGCAACCGGGCGGTGGTCCGACGGCAGGTAGCGGCCAGGCAGTGGTGCTAGAGCTCTTGAAGCTTCAGAGCTCTCTCAAATCTCCAGCCAAATGTCCCCTTCATGTAGAGAGTGGGGGTCTATTTATAGATTTTCATGAGTGGCACACCCCGTAAATCTAGAGAAGATTCGGGGCATGTTCAGAGTACTCCATCGGATGGCTCATATTGATTCCCCCGATCGTAGAGAGTTTTTCAACTGTTTAAGTGTCTTAACAGTGACAGAATTCAGAGATCTTGGGCTCGTTAGATTCGTCTAGCCGAGACGCTCGATTTGACTATAAACATGTCATATTTGGATATCATTTCAATATCCGAATAATGCTTTAACCTTCCAAATGTGGTCTGAGCCCCCGATTTGGATCCATTTGGGCTTGGGTTGGACCAATTTTGGTGTTGTTTGGTTCGTCCTTTTGAGATGTTTAATTTGATTATAAGTTTGCTGAAATTGGAATCCAAATGATCCCAAAAAAATTCCAATTTGAATATGCCTTGAGATTTGTGCTCGATCAAAGTAATTTTTTATTTCGTATCAAGAATATTAAAGCCAAAAAATTAATACAAGGATTTACCATTGCACCAGGGGGCCTAGAAAATAAAAAGTTGGAATTAGCATAGATGCTAAAATTAAAGTTACATTTATTTCTCTCTATAATCTTATAAATATTCTTCCAAAAAAACAACATTGTTGTGGCAATATTTTCCAACAAGTGAAGTATTTTTCTTTGCACGAGGCGGACAAGAGTGTTTTAGAAGAGCGAAGTCTCCAAATAGTAGTGCAACTATAGGCATGAATTAACCTTTGAAGGCAAAGGAGGCCCAAACCAACCTTATGCTTAGGTATAAATGTATTTTGCCAGGAAACAAGGTGTAACGTATAAGCATTGGAATTGTCACGATATAGACATTTTGCACATCTTTTGTTTATGAGTTTATATTAACCCTTGGGTATGATGAAGCTCCTAATCCAGTAGGAAATACAGTTCCATATGGTATATCTAATGAATTGCAACCTCCTTGCAAACCAATAAAAAAAATCTTTACAACCATCAATTAAAGTAGATATTTTAGTAGTGAGAGGGTGGAAATCAACATCAATGAGCTTCTTAAAAGATATGATAGGCACATATACTTAAAGGGAAAGTTCAAACTAGAAAGATTAAGAATGGAACATATCCCAGGGCAGATTTGTATCATTGTTGGAGAGAAAAGCAGGATCTTGCTAGTTAATATGAAGCCCTGAATGAAGGCTAAATTCAACCATCATATTATTGAGAGCAAAAGCATTCTAAGAGGTGGCTTGGCCAAAAATGAAAAGATCATCAACAAAAAATAAATGTGTAAAGTAGTAGGACGCTTTATGAATGCCCTTGAATTCATTGTTAGATGTGTATCGATCAAAGGTAGCCAAGCCATCAATAACAATATAAAAAAGGCCCCAATATGGGGCATCCCTGACTAAGATTGGAGTATGAGCAAAAGAATCCCTCGTGGCTACATTCGAACTGATCAAGAATTGCACATTCTCAAAACAAGCTTTAAACCAATCAATAAAACGAGGGGGATCCTTTTTGCTCCAATATATTCAAGAAAAAGTTATGAGAGACATTAACAAAAAGCTTCGTAAATATCTAATTTCCCACAAAACAAATGATTTGAAGGATTAGCATTAAATTCCCTCAAAAGTTTAGACTCAAGATAGATATAATCAATTGCAACCCTTTTGCTGATAAATCCCACTTAAGAAGGGTTTATAATGTGCGGCATGAGAAGTTTGATCATGTTGGCAAGGATCTTAGAAATAGTTTCGTAAAAATGTTACAAAGAGAGATGAACTTAAAGTCATAAATGTTAGCCATAAGTTAAAAATATTGCTTGCACGGGGGCTCTTAGGAATTAGATTAATGGCAGTAACTTTATCCATCCTAGGGGGATGAGAAGTGTTGAATAATGCTGAACAACCTTGAAAATTAGGGGTCCATTAATAGGCCAGATAAGCTTGTAGAATTCAGGTGAAGCCATCAAGGCCATGGACAAACACTTTTGGGAGGGGATCATGAAATGTGGAATGATATTACTATAGGGTAAAAAAGGGTTGAGGATTGTTTGTGGAGGTTGTTGGATATTAAAAAGGGTTTGAAAATGGGATATAAAACCATGAGAGAGTTTATTATGAGTGCTAATCAAATAAGAGGGACTGAAGATTTCCTTAATGAGGTTTGAGTTTTTTTTTTTTGGGTACCAAGTTTTCCATAAAGAAATCTATGATCATCAGCCCCTTAGTAAGCCATTTAACTTTACTTCTCTGCATGATCTAGGAGGGTTAGGCAAACTTCAACTTAGGGTAAATTGTAATTAAATATCCACGGCTCGATTATAGTATGAGTAGTGATGAATTTAAAGGAATTAGGACATAAGTAAGAGTGTTAGTTGGTGACTTCGTGTTAATGGATTGGATTCATTAACTTGAACTCGACTCACTGACGAGCTCGTGATTTAACCTTATAAGGCGAGCTCAAGCTAGTGCTTCTGCTTATATATTAAATAAGCTCGAATTTGAATTAATAAAACTGAACTCATTGGCTCACTAGCTTGCTCGATTAATAAAATATTTAGAGATTAAAAATAATATTTACTGTATGCTAGAATATACGCGGCGATAGAGTTAGAAAGTTTTCACCTCAACGTTGTATGGATATCAAGCACACAAACATAAGAAAAATAAATATACAATGATTTTTACATGGAAACCCTGGAAAGGGAAAAAATCACTAGGCCAAGCCCAATTGGAAGAATTTCACTAGTGTTTGCTTGAGATACAAGAGTCTGACTCGTCCTTAAAATTTAGGATGATTATATTATAATATTCACTTCCGGATTGAAATCCAATTACAAATAAGTTGTGTACTCAAGCTAAATTCATAGTAACATAAAATTCCGGCGTCACTTGGAAATCGGGTAAAATTCCAGTATCGCTTGAAAGTCGGGCAGAATTCCGACGTCGCTTGGAAATCGGGCATAAATCCGGCGTCGCATAGAAGTCGGGCAAAATTCTGGAGTCACTTGTAAGTCAGTTAGAATTCTGGTGGCTCTTGGAAGTCGTGCAAAATTCCGACGTCTCTCGGAAGTCGGGCAGAATTCTAGACAGTGGTCAAGTAGGAGTTTCTTCCCTCCACTTCTTCTCTTATCTTCTCTTTCTTCTCTTCTTGTTTCTTGGGTCCCCTCTTAAGAGAAATGAGGGGCTATTTATAATTTTTTGAGGATGGCATGACCCGCAAATAGAAGGATCAAGGACAAATATGGAGTGATTCAGATTGACTACCAATATTAAATACCTTGATCGGGGACCTTTGTTTAGATATTTAAAGGTCTTAACAATATAGGAATTCAGCAATCTTTGGCTCATTGGATTCGTTTCGTCGAGCCGCTCGATTCGACTATAAGCATGTCATGTTTGAAACCATTTGGTAATCCAAATTGTGGTTTGAACTTTCCAACAGAGCTTCGAGTCTTCAATTCAAACTCATTTGGGCTCGAAGTGAGTTGGATTTGGTGTCGCTGGGTTCGTTTTTCTGATACGCTCAGTTTGACAGTAAGTTTGCTGAAATCGGAGTTAAGATGATCCCATATTTAATTTTTGAAACTTCCAACTTGATTTTGTCTCGAGAGTTGTGTTCGATTAATATAATTTTTTGATGATATATCAATGTTATTTATTAATTTATATAATTTAGAAGTAAACTCATTTTTTTATTAGATTATATGTATTTAAAAAATCAGAAAAGTTATAGTTTTCAAAAACAAAAAACTTTATAAAAGTGCATTTAATAACATTAATGCATCTGCTGTTGTTGCACTTCAACGCTGCCGTTGTAGTCACTTATAAAAAATATCATTTCTAATCTAGCGTGCTAAATATATCTGCATTGTGAAATTAATAGAAATAATAAAACTATTAGGAATATTCAAATTTATGATTTTAGTCTAAATAATTTAATATGAAATAATAAATAAGATTTTTTTATTTTAAAATACAGATAACATATACAATTTACATATAGGCTGCTAATTTTAACATAAATCACTAATTTTAATGCAAAAAAAGAAAAAAAATTCAGAATGTAAGATCTCATACCATCTCTTCAGCATCCTCCACCATTGGCAAAGGTTCATCATTAGGAAATGCAACATGCTCTTCCTCATATATGGCATCACCAGTACATGCAAAACTTGTATCTTGGACTAGTTGGTTTCTCTCTTGAACTTCGCTGCCAATAGGTTTGGCTCTAGTGCTGACATTCTGAAGGCAGTCTTGGGATTTTTGAGCTAGGGAAGCAGCAAACCTCCTTTTTTAAATTCATCCATCCCAACCTTAAATATAATTAGGAGGATACCGAGTGGCAGAAAGAGAAAAAACCCAGCAAACATCCAAAAGTGTGCGTAGCAAAGAGGCCTCTACGGCTAAAATTCACCATTCTTCCATCAGGAAGACAATCCATCCATTAATTCTTCACCATGGCGATTGCCAACATATACAAGGGCCTTCCAAGCTGCTCCGTGCCAATGCAAGATATTAGCAGAGAAGCATTACGATCTCTCAAGCGATATCCAAAGCACTCCAACCCTCAATAGAGTGGTGAAGAATCGCCTTCCATCGTGAATGTTCAATCAATTCCATCACCAAAGTAAATGTTGTTTGGCTTAGAAGTATGATTAAATTCAACTAGGACTTAATAATGTGAAATTTATCTTTACTTGCACATTTCAACTGTAAATCTCAGAGCGAGTTAAATCCTCCGTTTCCCTCTTTTTGCCGTATATCCCAGATTGAGTAAACCCGGGAGCTCGGCAAATGTAGGGATTTGGCCGAAGAAGCGAGCGAAAGTAAGAAAGATGACTACTTAGCAACGAGCAAGCTCTCCTTGTCGTCGTTACCTCGATCAAACAGAAGAACGGAGAGGAACTTCGGATCCAATAGGAACTATAGGAAGAAATATCGTCCAACGAGGCAAAGAAGTTATTTAGCAACTCGTTCAAAACTCCACCTCTCACGCGAAGCACACGAAATCGATGAGCAACGAACAGCTGGAGAAGAGGAAAAGCTAAAACCTGTGGGTCCGTGGCTCTCAAGAGAAAAAAATAATAGTAATAAGAAATCTATATACAATATCACCATTGGGCTGGTTTGTTCGGGCTGCAAGAGTTCCGGTTTAAAGACTTCATTGAGTTAGGCAGAGCTACGTCCGGACTGTAAAATAGATAAACAGCCCCTACAAGTAACGAGTTAGACATGAGATTAATTTTGGGGTGAAGCATCTCTGCATCACTTATGTATTTCCGCAGAGAACAGGAAAATCTGTTTCAGAAAAGGTGGCGAAAGAAAGTGAAAGTTGGGGGCTCAGATTCGCCTTCTTTCCATTCTCAAGCAAATCTACCCACCTGTTCTATAACAGCGACGCGCAGACGCAGCAGTTTCCCATAGATTAGCGGGCCATCCAAGCTGCTCCAACACCACCGCAAGAGAAGCATTGCGATATCTGAAGCACATTAGAAACATTCCTAACGAGGGTAAGATCGCTTATCATGTTGGATTTCGTCATCATCGAACAATTTGAAAGAGAGAGAGAGAAAGAAAGAGAGCGTGCATGGTCAAAGCTTCAGAGGCATTCGAAATCATCAGTATCAACATTGGAGAAGGCAGACGGAAGAGACGAGCAACTCCATCCGCTCAATTCCAGATTTAGGGGCTGTTTGGGATTTTGAGTCAGAATTACGCTAAATCCAGCCAAACGGTTTTTGTGCGCGAGTTAAATCCCGGATTTACGGATTTACGGCTTAATCCCGGATTTATTACTAAATCCCTTGGTTCGATACTAGAAGCGCCCGAAAGGGAGAAAGCTAACTTAACAGCCAGCGAGCTCCTGTTCTTGCTTCAGATCAAAATGTCGTAACTTCAGACCCAACAGGAAGGGAAAGTCGTGGAAGGAGCGAAGTCGAAAAGCCACGAAGGACCCAAAGAAGCGACGCGTGCAATCTATCACCCCCTGCGAAGCAACAAAGCCGAACAGCAACAACGAAAAGAGAAGATGAAAGGCAAACCCTACACGCCTCCTACAATCCAAGCAACTCCATCGGCAATGGATAAGAATAGAGGATATTCCTGACGCACCATAGAAAGGAATCCTGTTCTACTCTAGGTGGGCAAGATCACCATCTGTCATAGTTTCAATTTTTCATCATCATCGCCCAATGCACATAACGAGAGGGATTATGGAGGTTACAAAATAGAATTTTTCTTATTCAGGGCTGCCGTGGCTTGAGAAAGGTGAAATTCCAAGAAGTTGGATCAGGCATATTATTCTTCGGGAGTTTCAGCTAATTGTGAACCATATAGTAAGCATGGGATTACGGTGAAAAAATGGATAAGGATATCCAGAAAGAATTTTTAATCAATAAATTAGATGAGACGGGTACTATAAAGCTATTCTTCATGTAAGAAAACTAAGTTAAATGGATGGCACAAATCCACGAAAGCACATCCTTGAAACTGCTAAACCCATCCGTTTATTCTTCACCATGGCACGCAGACGCAGCGGTTGCCTGCAGATGCAAGGCCCTCCAAGCTGCTCCGTGCCGATGAAAGAGAATAGCAGAGAAACATTCATAACTTAATGACCAACCAAGCATTTTAAGGTATACCTCTACCTTTCTTAAGGTAAGTCAAATTTAATACCTATACTTTATGAAGGCCACCGTTTTATGTGACCAAACCATCCGACTCTCTCTAATCTTATCTTCCATTGAAACTACTCAACCTTTACACGTATATACTCATTATGTATTATATCTCTAAAAGTAACGCCAATCATACACCTGAGCAACCTCGTCTTTCCAAAACTTAACTTAATATTATGCTTCTCTTTTAAAGGCCAATATTCGGCACCATAAAACATTGCAAGTCTCACCACCATCTTTTAAATTTTCCCCCTAAATTTGAGGGAGACCTTTCTATCACATAACAAGTCCAACGCATTCCACCACTTTAACCATCCCTAAACTTGAATTTTGCTGCTAATATCCCCATCTATTTCACCATCACTTTGAACAATAGATCCAAAATATCATAAACATGTACTCTTATTAATAACTTGATCGCTCATAGTCACAATCCCCTCACTAGGTCAATTACTACTAAAATTACACTCCATATATTCAAATTTAGATCAACTCAAGCAAAAACCTTTAGACATAATGTAAGTTTACCTTCAACTCCCTCTCTACTCTTATCAACAAGATGAATATCACCGGCAAAAAGCATACACCAAGGAATATCCTCTCGTAAATGTCTAGTGAGAACATCCCTGACTAAAGCAAAAAAGACTAGTGAGAACATCCCTGACTAAAGCAAAAAAGATATGTGCTTAAGGTTGATCTTATGTAATCCAACTGAAAAAGGAAAATACTTGGTCAAACCAACTTGTGTTTGAACATAAGTAATATCTCCTACATACATATATTTAATGCTTTGAATCCACTTATCATGTTAACTGAACTTGCTAAGCTTAACCCGCAAACATCAACATAGGAGGAAAATAAATAGACATTCAAAGAAAATAATTCACCTTTACTGTATAACAAAGCACATCCACCACAAGTCAAAGAAAATAATTCACCTTTACTGTATAACAAAGCACATCCACCAATAGTTATCCACAGCTACACGGACACAGCCGTTACCAGGTTATCAACAGATACACAGGTGGATCTAATTTTCATATAAATCACCAAACCTTACTACGTTCATAACAATCATTTTTTTCTCTATTGAGAACTTGAACACAAACATAAATGCCATATCTGTGAGATGTTTCATCATAGTCAACTGCTAAAACCCAACAGTCATAACGAATAACAAGAGTTCATAGAGGCAATTACTCATATTCTTGTGCAACACCTTAATTCTTAAAATTAAGAACCAGCGCAATTTATCTCCACTCATCTGACATCTTGTCATCAAAATAATATTTAAAAACATAGTAAGCTCAAAAAATTACTTGATCTCATAAGCATCCACATCTCTAGTGCAATATCAATAGGTCACATTTTTTTCCACTTTTTTCCACACTTTATTTTCTTGAAAGATTCTATTTTAATGATACGACTATCAAAATAAAAATATTTAAAATTTTGTTCAAAAATGATACTTTAAGCATCATATCACACTAACAGATTGACGCAGTGGTTGCCCCCACAATACGCATGGGCCTTCCAAACTGCTCCGTGTCATTGCAAGAGAATAGCAAAGTAGCATCATGAAGAAATCCCACCCTTATTTAGTGTGGGGGAAGATCTTCGTGAAGTTCCAGAGACCTCTCAATCGATATAATCAACCAAGGTGTTGTTTGGATTCAACCAGAGACCTCTACCACCAGTTTTAAGTTTATGATGATAAACCTCAAATTCTTAAACTTCAAAATTCAAATCCAAAATTCAAACCCTAAATTGTTGCTATTATGCCATGGGTTTATAACCTATGCAAGCTGCTTTAACAACTAGCATGAATCAAAAGTTCACTCTTGTTATCAGGAGGGGTAACAACTATAAGGACTTGCACCTATAAAAAATAAAACTCGGATCATAAATTCCTCGCAAAATGAGGGTGAAATCTCTGAGTAACGTCTTATCTTAAACCCAATTTGCCTTTTGAAAATTCACTAGAACCTAATCTCAATAAAACTCTCCGCCGTCACACAAATAAGAAAAGAGACCAGTGGCACGGAGAGGTCGAGGGCGCAACATGAAATTTTCATAGCCCACAATACATCACTCCTATTATTTCATTATTGCCCCCCAAACCAACCTACAAATTTTAATATTTCATTCCATCCACCTATTTCTATTCTATGGGTGATAGACAAGTAATATTATTGAAGTTTTGGGTGTTAGATATGTAAATAGCATAAAATAAAGTGGCATGTATGTAAATCCCCCAAAAGTTATCTCAAAGACCATTGACTCTACAAGATAGCATAAGCATCAATTTTGAAAGAGATTCTGCTCGTAAAAAAATCAAAAATCTCTAAAAGCTTTTGAGACTATTTTAATCCAGTGTTGACAATCATTCCCTCTTACATAACATTGTAAGAAAATTCAAGGGATAAACTAAAACGGCAAAGGTCACTCATGCTAAGGAATATACTCAACCATTATCATTGGCTCCGCTTCAGGAGCTACGGTTACTTTCCTTGTTACCGCCATAAATATATATTTTTTAAAAGCAGTCTTCTCTCGAAGGAGCCCAAAAGCATAACCTACTGAGGTTCTAAAGAAGCATGTGTAAAAGTGGAGAAAATTAAAGAATCATATGAATTCCCTGAACCCGAGGTAATACTATTTTTTTAGCCCAAGGAAATACTTAATTGAACAAGTTGGTGGGTAAAAAAAAATTAAGTTTCATTCAAAGAACCATAGAAGATGGGAATGGATACTCTCCAATTACCTTGGTAACTACAGTTGCTGTAGGCTTACCCAGCAACACAAACGACTGTTGCATAAAAAAGCAAATCCACCAACGGGTTCATCAATAACTGCACACAGGCAACAGTTTCAAGGTTATCAATAGGACGCAGAAAGCAATAAATCATGCATAAACTATTTGAGTTTTTTTTGTTTTTTGGGAGTGAAGCATTAGTAGGTAAGTATTTGGGCCTCCATCATCTTGTGTCATCAAATATATAGGTTGAGTCTTTGGGCCTACATCATATTGTGTCATCAATATATAATAGGTAACTAGGTGGCGTAGTAGAAAAAGGATAGACTTCAACTTGGGAAAAATCGTGAAGGGGTCAGCAGTTGTTTCCTTGGACATATAAAACATATTTTTATAGAGAAGCGGTAAAGGAAATGGGCTCAGATTCACCTTTGTTCAATCAACAAGCAGATCCAACCATTACTTCCCTACGAGAGAAACAAGTGGCGGTTGCCCACAGATGTGCGGGCCATCCAAGCTACTCCATCGCCACTGGATAAGAATAAATGCTGAGATCTCAGAATCACCATCTCAAAAAATCATGCTCCACCATAGGGTGAGCAAGATTTCACGTGATGGATTTCGTCATTGCCCCATCCAAACTGAGAGAGAGAGAGAGATCCTTGGAATTCCTAAAATGTGGGTGAGGATTTTATTACTCACATTAGAATTCACCTTTACTGTATAAAAAGCAGATCCACCAACTAGGTTATCCACAGCTACACACGGACACAACTGTTGCCAGGTTATGAACCGACGCACAGGAGCAAGCGATTATACTTAAAAAAATGGGTTTTTCGAGAAGAGTGAAGCATTTACTCATACTTACTGATACATCCACGAAAAATTAACTTGATCGGGCACGAATCTCGAGGCAAAATCAAGTTGGAAACTTCCGAAATTAAAATTGAGACCATTTGAACTTCTATTACAGCAAACTTATGGTCGAAATAAACGTCTCGAAAATACGAACCCAATGACACCAAATTCAACCCAATCCGAGCCCAAAGGGTCATAAGCGTTGTTGGAAGGTTCAAACCACAATTTGGATTACCTAACGGTTTCCACACATGCTGTGCTTATAGTCGAATCAAGGGCTCAATGAGATGAATCCAACTAGCCCAAGATCACTGAATTCCGACATCACTAAGACATTCAAATGTCCATCAAACGGTCCACTATCAAGGAATTCAACATCAGCCGAGGTTTTTCTCTTTCACGTGTTCTCCACGTAAAAACATCTTGTATTCTCTATGTGTGAGCTGAATACCTAAACAACGCTAAGAGGCAGTATTTTAACTCTATCGCTGCGTATATTCTATCCCGCAACACTCATAAAGAGCATTGCAGTATAAGGCTGCATAATCTTGTGATACGGGCATACAAACCACTTGACGACTGGAGAAAAAACCTATAATTTGGTGTTAAAATATAAATATATATGAATTCAGTGGTAAGCAATCAAATCCAATAAAAACTGGATAGACTTCAGCTTCAGTTTCGGTGGTATGTGGGAAAATTCAAAAAAAAACTATATAGACTTCAGCTTCAATTAAATTGTAAGAAAATGCACTTTATGGGAGCCTTTCTTTGCTTTAGAACATGTTCAACAGAAACTGCAGCAAGGAAGTGGGCTCAGATTCGCCTTTGTTCATATACAAGCAAATCAATCCACCAGTTATCTACCTTGGATATACGGGTCATCCAAGCAACTCCATCGCCAATGGATAAGAATAAAAGAGATCTCCGAAGCATCTTTAAAAGGAATCCTGCTCGACAATAATGGGCAAAACTATTATCTCTGATAGATTTCATCATCATTGCTCAATCCATAGAGAGAGAGATTGTTCTAGTTGCAAAAAGAGTTTTTCTAATAAGTCAGATTAGTCATTACTCTTCCGGAATTGCAGAATAGAAACCGAACACTTTTTAGATTCATCTGTGCCAACTTAAGATAACAATGGGAGGATACTGATTGTCAGAAAGAGCTAGTAGTAAAACCATAACAGTAAATTTCGGGTTATGGAGAAAAATTGGGTAAGGATAAGCAGAGAGAAGTTTTTATCATTGAATTACCTCCGAGATGGGTCCAATAAAGCCAAACTTACCAAAACAAATCTACACCTAACAGAGGTTTATTTAGAAATTATATGTATGCACCTTTTTTTTTTGGAAGATAAATGGCAAGGCACAAATCCAAGAAAGCGCTTCATAGAAACTGCTGAACTAAACAAACCCAACAAACGGCAAGTGTGACTTCTGATCCAATAGCAACTAGGAAGAAATGTCGTCCAAGGAGGCAAAGAATTGCGTTAGCAACTCGTTTAAAACTCCACCTCTCACGCGAGGCAGCCGAAATCGAAGAGCAACGAACAGCTGGAGAAAAAAAATGTATA
>NW_021319889.1:1335460-1339512 GCF_001605985.2 Dendrobium catenatum | reverse complement strand
AATGATGATGATAATCACACAGATAAATGTTTTGGGCCATTATTGTTAGAGCGGAGTTCCTTTTTTATAGATGCTTCGGAGCCCACTTCCTTATCCTAGTTTTCTTTGAACATGTTTTTTTTTTTTGGGAAATACTGATTGAACATGTTTCTAAGCACAGACATGGACCGACCCAGTAAAAGTGCATTTTCTTATTATATTAATTGAGCTGAGTCTATCCAATTTTTATTGGATTTGCATTATCATGTTTAAAATTGCGTATTCAGGTATATTGAGGGTTTTTGCATGTCGTTTTGATGCGACGGCGTAAGGCCTCAAAATCAAAACGATTCGGAAACATAAAAATGGCATCTGTATATACTTAATGAGTTGAATACATATAAAGAATCAAAATATCCCAATAATAAGCACAACATGAAAACTAGTTCAACTCAAATTCTATTTTCCCAAATCCCAGTACTTTCTTTCTCATTAATATATTCCAATTCCAAAATAATCGCAATGCATATTACCATAAAGAACTCATAAGTCCTTTGCACTGTATCCACTAGGGGGGTTCATTATTTGATCATGGCGATAACTGCTCTTCCCCTCCCTCCCTATTAGAGTCCAATGTCGGTCCTTTATTCAAGATTTTATGTAGTTTTATAGTATATATAGCTGAGGCGTAAGCTCATGCAGTGAGGTGAGGAGGCCTCAAGGGCTATGCCTCAATCAAGTTTGAGGCGGCAAGCCTCATAAAAAACCTCGAGGGGTAAGTAGAGGCGTGTTTATTTACCGGAATTGGCAAGGTGGGCCTCAAGGCGACGCTTCATATTCGCAATTTAAAAACAGTTGCTATCCTTATACCACTGAATTCATTTTAATCTATATTATTAAACCAATTAGAGTTTTTTTTGGCCAGCCGTCAAGTGGCCTGATGTGCGGTTGGTATCACAGCTCCAAAAACATTGCAATGCTTCACTGTTGGCAGAAAACTCATTTTTTAAGTATAATGACTTTTGCTTCTGTGTATCTGTTGATAACATGACAACGGCTGTGTCCGTGTGTAGCTAACTAGTTGGTGGATCTGCTTTGTTTATACAGTAAGGGGAATTATTGTCTATTGAATCTCTATGATTTCCTCCATTGTGATTAGTTAACTGGTAAGATTAAAACGTCCCTTATCTGTCTTTCGGTACTGTGATGTTCGATATACTATTACTGCTACCTCCTGATTTTCTAAAGATTTGTTTTTGGTTGATGGGATTTTACTCCTTTTTAATTTCTCTACCATTGCTTCCCCGCAGAAGTGATCAGCAGGTTATGTTTCATCTTCAGAAAGAGACGTCTTTGAAAAAGGAAAAAACATTTTGATGGGCAAAGGGAACTGCCCTGGAAGCAGGAAAATTGTGCATTGAAGACCTTCACCATTTCATTACCGTCGATTGGATCTCATGCTCTTCAGGCGGTAGAGGTGGTTTTAATTTATCAGAGGTGATTCTTTCAAAAATTGATGTTTCCATCTTGGAGAGTCTAATGATCTTTGGGATAACTTTTTCAGATGCTTATTGAAATTTTGTGGTGGGAATGTTGTATTTTATGAACTAGAATTCTTGTGTGGTAGCCTTTTAAAAATTGTTTGTTGATTTAAATAAAAAAAATCCATACAACTAATTAATAAAATTACTTTTTGGGTTTGATTTTTTTCCGTATGCTATTTGATGCTCTAGTGTTCTCTTTTATTCTACACTTTGTTAATGTTTTGTGTGTTTAATATTAAGTACTGGATTTTACATGCCTGTATTTGTCAGGTCGGGTTACTATGTATTATTACTTGAGTGGTTGTCTTAATTGCTAAAGGAACTGATGTAACTCGGGTAATCTTAATAGAAACCAAATAGCTCGTTAGTACTTAGAGATTAAATAATTTTTTTATGATTTAGAAATTTATTATTTGGTATTATATTAAAAGAGGATTCATGTAATTGACTCTACAATGGGTTAAATACATAAATTTAATATTTATTTAAATAATAATTAATTATTATGTTAATATAAAATAATAATAACATGAAGCTTTTATCTCATTACATGGGGTTGGCTACATGTATCATTTTTCTCTATTGTGTCATCAGAAATTGAATTTTCATTTAAATTTGAAAAAAGAATTTCATTTCTAATATTTTCTAACTAGTCTATTTAGGTCTACCTCTACTTTTCTTAACATATGCCAGATTTATCCGAGGGCCGTTGTTTTATGTGACCAAATAATCCAAGGCGACTCTCTCTAATCTTATCTTTTATTGGAGCTACTTCAATCTTTTTATGTATATGCTCATTTTGTATATTTGTAAGAGTAAAGCCATTAATTCACATGAGCATTGTCATCTCTGCAACATTCAACTTATTATTAGGCTTCTCTTTTAATGACCAGTTTTTTATACCATAAAGCATTGCAGGTGTCACCACCATCTTATAGAATTTTTCCTTTAGTTTGAGGTACCTTCCGACTTTTTAATTCTGCTAATAGTATCCACATCTATTTCATTATCATTCTGAATAATAGGCCTGAGATATCTATTGCCGTGAATATTCCAGGGTGCAACAAAAGGATTTACTTAATCCTACTTGAATCCAAACAAAACATTGATCGGTTGATTTTAATGATTGTGAAGTCTCTGGAAATTCACGAATATCTTCCCCCACACTATGCAAGTATGGGATTGCTTCGTGATGCTACATTGCTATTCTCTTGCAATGGCACGGAGCACCTTGGAAGGCCCTTGCGTATTGTTGGGCAACCGCTGCTTGTATGTGTGTTAGTTTGAGGAATAAATAAATGGATATTCCTGATGGTAAGAAGAATTTTCGGCTTTGCCTCTATGACCACTTGTTGTTTGTTATGTTTGATGGGATAAGCAGTTCACTATGAGCAACATCTCACAGATATGGCATTTATGTTTGTATTCAAGTTCTCAAAAGAGAAAAAAAAAAAAAGAAATAATTGTTATGAACGTAGTAAGGTTTGTTGATTGATATGAAAATTAGATTGGTTTTAATGCTATGTATGTAGATCTCCAATAATTTTTTAGAGTTTTATTTTTATCGTCATATTAATAAAATCGAAATTGTAGAGACTTTCAAGAAATTAATGTGGAAAATCAATTTGACCTAAATGATTTTTCAAGAGAGGTGGAGAAATGCCTAGGAGATCAAGGAATTTTTTGAGCTAACTAAGTTTTTAAATATTATTTTGATGACTAAATGATGTCCGATCAGTGGAGAAAAAGTGTGATGGCTCTTAATTTTTCTTAATTTTAAGAATAAAGGTGATGCAAAAGAGTTTGCAAATTATAGAGGAATTAAGCTTATGTGTCACATTAAAATTATGGGAGAGAGTAAGGCTTTATTTGAGATGGAAAGTAGCTTTCTTGAGCATGTGTTATGACGTGATACCAATATTTCTCTAAAGCAATTTGGATTCATGTTGGTTAGGTCTACCATGAAAGCTATACATTTGTTGGGAGGTTTGATGGAGAAGTATCTTGAGAGCAAGGATGATCTACATATGATATTTATAGATAAAAATGATTTTTGTGCGATTTAAGATGCTTTTCTTCGACCTCTTTCTACCGCTTGGTGTCCTCATCTAAACATTTCCTTGAAATTCTAATGTGAGTAATAAATTTCTCACCCAAATTTTATGAATTCTCTCTCTCTCTCTCTCACACAGTTTGGATTGGGCAATGACTAAATCCATCACGGGGGAAATCTTGCTCAACCTATGGTGGAGCATGATTCTTTGAGATGGTGATTATGATATCTCAACAACTATTCTTATCCAGTGGTGATGGTGTAGCTTGGATTGCCTGTGCATCTGTGGGCAATCGCCACTTCTTTGTTTCTCTGGTAGGGAATTGATGGTTCAATCTGCTTGTTGATTGAGTAAGGTGAACCTGAGCCCATTTCCTTTACCACTTTTTATAAAAATATGTTTTATATGTCCAAGGAAACAACTGACCCCTTGGTGTGGATTATTTCTTATGATTTTGCCCAAGTTGAAGTCTATC
>NW_021319889.1:1308506-1331558 GCF_001605985.2 Dendrobium catenatum | reverse complement strand
AGAGAGATAAGTTGAGGTGACCTAAAAGGTTGGTTGGTATTTACCATGGAATGCATGTTCAGTCACTCTTAGTGAGGGTTGTGGTTAATTTTTACTATAACTATTTTAAGAAGAATAAGAAGCAATTCCAAAAATCTTAGAGTTCTGAATGGTTTATGCTATTCTTTTCATTTGCATCGGAGCCGCTTGAGGGCTGCATCGGCAGCACCGCTGCATCTTGCGTGCGATGGTAATTAATGTGAATTTGAGCGTTTTGGTAGTTGGGATTTTTGGGTTTAGCAGTTTCAAGGATCTTCTTTCATGGATCTTTTGAATAGTCTTTAATTTTTTCTCCAATAATCCACGCTTATTATGGTTTTACAACTAGCTCTTTCTGCACTTGGTATCTCTCGTCATATGTAAGGTTGGCAATGGATGATCAAATAAAAATGGTTCAATTACTAAGATGAAACTCCAGAAGATATATGCCTAAATAAATTTTGGAGTTTTCCTTTCGCAAGCCAGGACAACCTGAAATAAAGAATGTTTATTTTGCTATGTCATAATCTTTCTCTGTGCCTGGGCGATGATGATGAAAATTGAAATCTCATCACATTGATGATGTTGCCCCATAGAGTAGAGCAGGATTCGTTTCTATGGTGCTTCATGAATATCCTATATTCTTATCCATTGACGATGGAGTTGCTTTGACGCCCGTACATGCCGGGGAACCGGCCTGCATCTATTTGTGTTTTACTGGGCAAGAGATGCGGGCGAGGGTGATTGCGAATGATTGAACAAGGGATCTGAGACGTCTATGGAACATTTGCTCTGAACAACAAATGAGCCCATAAGAACTTGTATCACAGATCAAGGTGGCCGCGCAATGAACCTATATTCTGGTACTCATAAGAGAACGTTGGCCCAAGCTCTAATGGTTTTAGAAGTCTAAAAGAAAACTGTCCCATATGAAGCATAAATCTGAGCGGATGGAGTGGCTTTCTCTTCTGTTTTGCTTCTAGCAGTGCTTAATGCTGATGATTTTTTTGCCCTAAAGCTTTGGGTCGTGCACGCTCTCATCTCTCTCCTCGTCTCTTTTGAAATTGGCATAGATGATGAAATCAGCATGAGAGCGATCATACCTGGTTAGGCTGTGTTTCCGAATGTGCTTAAGATATAGCAATGTTTCTTTTGCGGTGGTGCCGGGCAGCTTGATGGCTGATAATCTATGGGAAACGCGCGTCTGTGTGTCACTGTGTTACGCCAGGCCCCTCCAGGAGGGGCGGCCTGGACGGTCCAGAGGGCCGGTCGGTCTATTCCAGCGACGGAATGCCCAGCGGGAGCCGGTGCTTGGCGGAAACTTGGTGGCGCCTCATTATGGGCTTAATGCAGAGATGAGGAAATATTTTGACTAAGGGTGTTTAGCGTCATCTTGTAAATATTCCTTTTGTCTTTAATTAGGTGGTTTTGGTGTCTTGCCTCTTGGCTTCGCCGGAGATTTTTGGAGAGTTTTCCTTCTTCGAATTGAAGGAAGTTGTATCTTGGCAAGTGTTTTCATCCGTTATCCGAAATATAAAGTGTTTGTCGTTTTCCTACGCTTTCATGCTCAGATTTTTCTTGTATTTTGGCTGTTTTTTCTGCTGTGGACAGCAGTTTTTCCTTGGATGTACTGATCTTGGTGAGAAACAATTGGAATCCAAGTGTTTCCTTCCATCTGTTATAAGACAGGTGGGTGGATCTGCTGAGGATGGAAACAGGCGAATCTGAAGACCCAACTGCACTTTCTATGCCATTTTTCTGTAACAGATTTTCCGTTTCTGAGAAATACATAAGTGATGCAGTGATCTTCAACCAAAAATAATTTCATTCTAGTCTTTTAGGGGTTGTTCATGTTGGATTGGATTTAACTTTAGTGAGATTTTAGTCAATTCTGTAATCCAACTAGTATATCTGGTAGGGTGAAATCATATATTATTTATATATTAACACAAATTATTTTTTTTTTTTTGGCTCAGCCGCCAGTGTTGTTGCCCGGTATCACTAGATTATACAGCCCCAAACTGGAATGCTCTTACAGTATGAAGTAAATGCTTTGCTCATCTGCGAAAACTCATTTTTTAAGTATCATCGTTTGCTTCTGTGTATCTGTTGAGTAATGGCAACAGGCTGTGTCGTGTGTAGCTTGTGATAAATTTGTTGGTGATCCTGCTATGTTATTTCAGTAAAGGTGAATTCTTGTTTTGAATCTCTATTATGTTTTCCTCCTATGTTGATGTTTGCGGTTAAGTTATAAGGTGAAAGCATTAATATATATGGTAGGGCTATAACTGTGTTTCAAACCCAAGTTGGTCTGACCATTTATTTTCCTTTTTCAGTTGGATTACACAAAGAATAACCTTTAAGCCATATCTTTTTGCTTTGTCATTGATGTTTCAAACTAGAAATTTAAAGAGGATGTTATTTTGTGTATGGCTTTTTTGCTGGTGATATTCATCTTAAGACTAGAGAGGGAGTTGAGGTACCTTAAATTATGGATGTTAACCTTAGGTTAAGGTTTTCGCGTCGTATATCTAAAAAATGATATATGGAGTGTAATTTTAGTAGTAATAGATCTACTGAGGTGGATAAGCAAGATTTGGAGAAGTATGGGAATCAGTGCTACTGTATATGATTACCAAGTTAGATTAGCATTTTCTGTGAATTTTGTTGAAAAAATTTCAGGATTTAACACTTGATATAGTAAATTTGGATTTAGAGGATGGGTGATTGAGGAATAAATAAATGGACTATTTGATGGACAAAGGAGATCGAGTCATTGCTTGTTTGACTGCTGGGTTTAAGTGTATATCATGCAACATTCACACATCTCTTTGGCTATTGGTTGAGAGTTAGGAAAAAAGAAATGATGTTTACGACGTTGTAAGGTTGGGTGATTGATATGCAAATATTGTTTGAATGCTGTGTTGTAAATCTTAAAAACTATTATTTGATGTTTAATCTTATTTTGAATAAATTTTTAGGATTTTTTTTTTGTCATTGTAATTTAATTAAATATAAATTAGAGAGGCTTTCAAGAAACTGAAGTGGAAAGCAATGTTTTCTTAATGTTTTTCCATAGAGATGTGGAAATGGGGATATTTTTTGTAGCTGAGTTTTTGAATATTTTATGAATGACCAAAAAGGTTGTTGTGAGTGGAGAAAAAATGTGTTGGTGTATTAATTTTAAGGATAGATGTAATGCACAAGAGTATGGCGAATATGTGATTTAAGTGATGTGTCACATTAATTATAGGAGGGTAAGGCTTTTGTTTGAGATGGCTTTTTATTGCTTCTTAGAGAGCTTTTTTTGAGCCATGCGTTATGAATTGATACAATATATCTTATTTTTACCATATTTTATTAATCTTCTACTAATTATAAAACTTCTGTCGGGTCGTCCTCCAAATTTAAAAAAATTATTAACCTCTTTGGCTTCTCTCTCTATCTCTGGTTACATATTTCTCTTATAAGTATACTCCGCATCATTGCCGGCTGCTCTCTCGTTATATTGTTTTTGTTAACCTCGCCTGTCTTTCCTCTCTCATCTGTGGCAATCAAAAATTTTATAAAAAAAAAAATTTAGGCCCTTAGTCTACCGCTGGATAAAATAGTTATGTTATGTGAAAACAGAAATATCATCTTGTGCTCTTGGTGAAAAGCTGGAGCGGGCTGGGTTAAGGGCAATGCTTAATGAAGCTTATGGTGGTTTAACGAGCCGCGTCGAGACTGAACCGCGATAGAGTTCGAACGAATGAACTTTTTTGAACGTGCTAGGGCTACGAATTGTGTCTGAGAAACTTGACGTGCTTTGAGCCGAGCTTGAGCTCGTTTTTTGACAACGGAGCTTGGACTTGAACAGCAAAGCTCGGCTTGGCTCGAATTCGTTTGGCAGCCCTAATGATTCTTCAATTCCATCATGTGATGATCTCTATAATGATTGTGGGGTTTAACAGTTTACTATGATGCCATCTCATATATAAAGCGGTGAGATTGCTTCTTGATGCTATTTGCTATTTCTTACTCTTGCAATGGCAGAGCAAGCTTGGAGCCTTGGTATTGTGGGAAACCGCTGCATTGTGCGTTGGTGTGTGGAATAAATAATGGATTCTTCATATGGAGGAGAATTGAGTTATTTCTCTGTGCCTCTACTTGTGCGTTGTGTGTGAGATAATAATGGATCTTACATGATGGAAAGAGAATCTGAGTTATTTCGTCTGTGCCTCTCTTGTTGGAGGGATCTTCAAGAAATAAAGTTTGGTAATCAAATTTGACGTGTAATGATTTTCCAAATGAGATGTGGAAATGCTAGGAGATAATTTTAATGTGTTTGTAGTAGGTTTTTTAATATTATTTTGTTGCAAAATAATGTTTAGATGAGTGGAGAAAAGTGTGGTTGGTTTAATTTTAAAATTAAAGTGATGGCACAAGAATATGTGATTTATTAGATGAATTAAGCTTAGTGTAATTAAATTAGATTTGACTTCAAAGAATATTTCTCAAACATATGGATCATGACGGGTATGGAAGTTATACATTTGTTTGAGAGATTTGATGGAGAAGTATATTGGTGCAAGAGGATCTACGTATCTTTTTATTGATAAAATGTTTTCTGTAATCGATTCTAAGATGCTTTTTTGACTTTTCTACACTTTGGGTATCCTGCCCTCAACATTTATTTGAGTCAGTAACATGGTACCAAATTTTATGATTCCAGAATTTTCCTCTCAATGTTTGGATTGGGCAACGACGAAATTCATGCGGGAGATCTTTGCTCAGCTAATGGAGCTTGGATGGACGTGCATCTGCGGGCAACTGCCATTCCTTGTTTCTCTGGTAGGGAATTGATGGTTGATCTGCTTGTTGATTAAACAAAGGTGAATCTGAAGCCTATATCTTTACACTTCTCTATAAAATTGTTTTAATATGTCCAAGGAAACTACTGGACCCTTGTGTGGATTATTCTCTTAGCGATTTTGCCCAAGTTGGGAGTCAATCTTTTTTCTCCGCGCCACCGGAGTTAATCTATATATAAAAATGGAGGCCCAAAGACTCTTACCGAGTATTGCTCCACTCCCAAAAAAAAAAAATCAAATAAATAAAGCATGATTTATTTCTTTCTGCATCCTATTGATAACCTTGCACTTTTGTGTCTGTGTGCAGTGATTGATGAACCCGTTGGTGGATTTGCTTTGTTATGCAACAAAGGTGAATTTGAGCCTTTGAATCCCAATTTGTTTGCCTCATTTATTGATGGTTGTTTGTGTTGCTGGGGTAAGCGTACAGCAAGTGAAGTTACCAATGTAACTGGAGAGTATCCATTCCCATCTTGAGAGAATGGAATACAGCAGCTGAGGCTTAGCGAGAGCACTAACTGAAACTTTGAAGAGCTAAGATATATTGATCGAATGTGCAGCGACGACACTAGTGTAAACTGTAACGTTCTGCCTATCTATAGTGGTGTTGCAGGTTTCGTGCGAATAGCAGGCGGCTGAAGAGGGCAATGGTTGGAGAAATGGGAGAAGAGGAGGTTCCCGTGGATGAAGACGCTGTTGAACATGATAGTGTGTAATGTTTCTTCTGTTTTAGAAGATTGCAAAGTAATAGCTAAAAAACAGAAGCTTATGATCATGTAATCAAAACTATCCTTTTTTTTATATAAATCATTAATTTGATTGCATAATAAATTTTGTTTTAATATAAATCACTATTGTTGATTTCTTTCTATTAACTCATTACGAATCAGCTAATGTATTATTATATGCGAAAACCTATGAACGTTTGATCCTTATTTGATTTTCTTTTTCTATCTTGAAGTTGATATGCTTTGACCCACTCAGGAATTCAACCACCAGTTCTAGTAATATAAGCTTCATTGGAGTTTGAGCAGTTACTCGTCTTCTTCCTCTGTGAATTCTCCAGTATCCACGGCTTTGCTTCTCAGAACTAACTCCTAAAGATAAAGAACACACCAAGAAGACAAAACAGTTTAAAAAGCTCTCCTCTTTCCTTCTCCATTGTTAAAGAAAGCACAGAAGTTGAGCTGAATTTAAGAACTGTGCAGGGGATCACAGCAGATTCGGATTGTAAGTTTCTATATATACATAACCTAATGTTTTTATTCTTGATTAGGTAGGTAGTGATTACATAGTTCTGTATTTTTCAGTTTTGATGCTTAAGCTCTGAAACATTATGGAAGCAGCAGAGATGGTAAAGTGATTTATGCCTTCAATCAGAGTTTAGAAGATCAAGGCTTTCTTCTCTTTTCCATGTTCTGTACATGTATCTTCATCAAAATTGCACTTAACCTCCCTTTAAAAAGAAAAAAAAGGGAATTAATTTGGTTGAGACATATTGTTGTAATTTCATTGTGATAATGTGTTAATTGTTCTCTGCTTAATTCAAAGCAAGAGATCCCTGCAAGTCTTTAGTCTTCCATGAAACTTTTTTCCGAAGAACACCCACTGTTTTACTACTTATATCTCCAACGCACAGCGATTAAAGCATCAAAATCTGCTATAAATTAATCTTAAGGGTATAACTTCTATTTATATTTATAACAAAGCCCTACATGGAATCCTGTTTGGGTACATATTGGATACCAATCTCTACATGGGTAGGCGACTTTCGGTATGTCGTACTCATCCATTTTTCATGCTTTGACTTCGTCACAAATTGATGGCCTTGAGGCTTGTACTATGAATGCAAACTTTTAAGCTGCATATCAGATAGAATTTATCGTTGCCGCAGTGCAGTTCAATGTTGCCGTGCATCACATAGTGAGGATTGGATGTAATATATGGCATATGGTAATTAGCAATGTAAATTAGTTTATCATCCGTTGTTGAGTATTCATTCATACTTATCCATGAGATCATTGACTAACCATACACATTGGATATGGGTAATCCATACACATTGGATATGGGTATCCAATGCAGGACTTTGATTTATAATGATATTTAATAGAAAAAGATATCATTACTAATATCTCTATGTAAGTATTTGCTTTGTAAATTATCACATAGAATGGAAAATAGGGTAGTTACAATTTAAAAAAATAAACACATGCACACATTTTTGACAAGTAGTACAAATATGAAAGCATGATAGATGAAGGACTTCCAACTTTGGAAAATAGACTTTAAGAAACCCCAAACACATTCATTTTGGAGACCAGTACATCCTCATTAAGCCCATCCAAAGAATCTATCAAATGCATTCTGAGAGATGCTGGTCCGGAAGCCATTTCGATGCCTAACTCAGCTGCAACCCCAAAGATGGATAGGGCACAGGCTGTTGCCTCTAAAGCTCTTAATGGTTCGATCGAGATGAAGGCAGCGATAAGGGCGGTGACGGCGCAGCCAGTTGCAGTGATCTTTTGCAGCATGGAGACACCATTTCGGGCACCGACAACCATATGGCCATCTGTTATGTAATCAACAGCTCCTGATACTGCAACAATGGCACCACTGGATCGTGATAGAGATTTTGCAGCTTCCACAGCATCAAAGGATTGATGGGAACTATCCACTCCCTGAACAGAGGTTTTTTATGATTATCAATGATTAATGCATGATATAGAAGACTAACAGAGAAACTTTTTAGTTATTCCACACATAAATCCTTTTTTTTTTATTGGCATGATCTATTACTTCAGATGGACTAAAATTAATTATCATATGTAAATCATTGTGGTGCTTTTTCATTATGTTGGTAAACAATTTGTTAAGCTTAATCCTAATTCAAATCATAACATCCAGTAAGATACAAAAGATTTCAAAAAGGGAAAATTATAATGAAAAAATAAAAGGGGCGAGGATATCCTAATCAAAATTTAATAAGGATGTGTTATAAATCACTTGGATATGCTCTAAGATGAGTATAATATAAGAATTGGTTGACTGCTCATAAAATGCACTACTCTAAAAGCAAATGGCACTATTTTCTTTGGCTAAAATTTGAATGTTGTTTCCCATATTAGTTGAGTGTTTGTATCTCACTCTCAAAACAAGCTTTGTTCTTGAAAGAAAGGAGGGATGCCGCCAAACAAACAGTGAGGGAAGAGAGACCATTGAATAGGTAGGTGAAAGGGAAGAGAAAGTGAACTAACAAAGAGCAAGGGGAGAGATACACCAGCTGAGTGTAGAAGAATAAAATTCGAAAGTGGAAATCCTCATGCTCGAAATTTGTTTATATAACAAACCAATGGATTTCCCATGGAATTTTTAATGAAAATTGCATCACCTTCCTATGAAAATTTTGTCCATAATTTCATCAGTAACTCAAGTTTTTGCAGAAATTTTCACTTTTTTCCTATAAAAATTCTATCAAAATTTTGTCAATGACTCAGTTTCTTATAGAAATTATATTGAAAGTTTTTTTGGAAACATGACAAAATCATTGTCAGTTTTTTTATGAAGTTTTAGTTTCTGACGGATAAGTTACAATGAAATATTCATGTTTATGATTGTTGATTGTTACATAAATCTTTATTAAAAGGGGGTTATACACACTATATACAAGCTCAGCAGCAACACATGTGCTATCACATGTGCACATTAAGTCCTTTGTTTACTATCCAAAACAAAATAACAAACTATTAATATCCTCATCATACATAAGGCTGCTATGCATGTATTCACTACCCATAAATACCAATCAGCTCATATACAGTTAATGAAAAGTTAGAGAAATTCTAAAATCCGCCATTTATATTCTTCTATATTTTGAAATCTGCACATTTCCTCTAGGTATCAGAGTTGTTCTTCTCCAGGTTCGATATCTCTATATCAAACCATGAACGTCTCTTTCTCCCTCCCACAATCAATACCACTTCAGTAACCCTTCAACAATCCATTAATCTTACCATCCCTCCCACACTTAAATTTCTAATGAGTAACACAAAACTTTCGTCGACCACCTCAAACACCAACCCACTTCATGTTCCCCCTCCTAATCCCATAAACCACATCCAATCAGCCACCATTTCCCATCACACACCTCCCAACCCCCACGCCACCTTCATCTCAAACCGATTCACCCCTTAAATCTAACCCATCCCCCATACCCGCCACCCCCACCGCCCACCCCAACTACCTAATATGCCACCTCAACCATCAACCAATACTCCACCACAACTATCTAAGCACCCCATGGTTACTATATCAATCTGGAAATCTCAAACCCAAATTGATCCTCAACCTTCTCCATCAACTCCACGCACCTTGGGACCCCACATCATTCACACTAACCTCCAAATCTATCATCTGGAGAACATCCTATGAATTCATGGCTCTTCAACAACAAGGGATTTTGTCCCTAGTTACTCCTCCAATTGACCAACCCATCTTGGGATGTCAATGGACTTTTAAAGCCAAATTCCATTCTAACGGATCCATTGCCAGATACAAAGCAAGGCTGATAGCTCAGGAACAAACTCAAGAATATGGTATCAACTATGAAGAAACATTTGGTCAAGTGGCTAAGATGTCCATGATCTGGGCACTCACTGCTCTTGCAACTCATCACGACTGGACTATTCATCAACTCGATATATCAAACGCCTTTCTCCAGAAAGAAGACTGCTTTGAATAGAAAACATTTTGATGGGCAAGGAACTCTAGCTCCGGAAGCAGAAATTGTGCAAATAAGATAGAAATAAATTAGGTTTAGCAATTAATATTAACCAAATAAATTAATATTGTATTTATTAAATTTGGGAAGTTGGTGTATTTAGTTTTAGTAATTAATATTAACCAAATAAATTAATATTGTATTTATTAAATTTGGGTAGTTGGTGGATTTACAAGGTTTTGGAGACCTGAAGTATGGGTAGTCATTATACCGTATCATTATTTACTAAGTTAGGTTAGCGTTTTCTTTGAATTAGTTCATTTGATGACCAAACGATTTCCCTAGCGTGACATGTATCTAGTCGAATCGAGCAGCTCGACGAGACTAATCCAATGGGCCTAAGATTGTCGAATTTTGATATCTTTAATAAAGACATTCAAATACCTAATAAACGGTTCACGAACAAGGGAATCAATATTTGTTGTCTTTTCAAACCAACTCCCAAAGTAATCTTGATCTTCGTTGCCCAGATATCAATCTTTCTAACAACTGTCACCAGTTGATTACAGTTCTTCTGACTTCCGTCGCTTGCTGATTATGATTTTGCTGACTAAACGAGAATACTGATTCTTCCAATTCTCATCATGTAATGCATTCTATATGATGTAAATTTGCTACATCAAACCAAGGCCTTCCCCTACAACACCTTGGTTGGTTGATTTTAATGATTGGAGAAGTCTATGGAAATTCACAAAGATATTGCCCCACACCATATAAGTGTGAAATTGCTTCGTAATGCTACTTTGCTATTCTCTTGCAATGGCACGAAGCAGCTTGGACGGCCCTTGCGTAATGTGGGGCAACCGCTGCATCTGTGCGTTGGTGCGTGGAATAAATAAATGGATCTTCATGATGGAAAGGAGAATCTGAGTTATTTCCTCTGTGCCCTCTAGTTCTTTGGTTTGACTGTTGGGTTTAGCAGTTTACTATGATGCAACATCTCACATATATGGCATTTATGTTTGTATTTAAGTTCTCAAAAGAGAAAAAAAATGATTGTTATGAATATAGTAAGGTTTGGTGATATATATGTGTTGCGTGCGAGAATATACGCGGCGGTAGAGTTTGTAAATTCGCGTCCTAGCGTTGTACGAGTATTCCGCACGCAAACAGAAAAGAAAATGTTAACACCAGGAGTTTTTACGTGGAAAACCCAAAAAGGGAAAAAATCACGGGGCCTCGCCCACTTGCAAAATTCCACTAGTATTTTCGTAAATTACAAATGGCGGATTTCGTCCCACAAGTTGGGATAATCCAAGTACAATTCGTTCCTTCCACGAAATTTACAAAATTCTGCGAATTCCTGGCGTTTCCTGAAAAATCCGGCAGAGTTCCGGCGTCTTCAGGCTGCAGGAAAAATTCCGGCGGCGGTGGTCGAGGAGGCGAGGAATCTCCTATTCCCCTTTCTCCTTCTCCTCCTCTTCTTCTTCTCTCTCTTCACTTGAGTCCCTTTGGTGTAGAATGAGGGCTCTATTTATAGTTTTTCTGGAGTGGCATAGCCCGTAAATAGGAGTGAGATCAAGGGCGAACAGGGAGTGGTTTGAATGGACGGCCGATATCGAATCCTTTGATCATGCACCGTTCGTTGGACATTTGAAGGTCTTAATGATGTCGGAATTCGATGATCTTGGGTTCGTTGGATTCGTCTCGTCGAGCCGTTCGATTCGAGTATAAGCTCGTCAAAATCGGAGACCGTTTGGTAACTCAAATTGCGGTTTGAACCTTCCAACAGCGCTTTGAACCCTTGATTCGGACTCATTTGGGCTTGGATTGGGTTGATCTTGGTGTCGTTGGGTTCGTATTTCCGAGACGCTCAGTTTGACTGTAGGCTCGCTGAAATCGGAGTTCATATGCTCCCGAAATTAATTTTTTAAGTTTCCAACTAGCTTTTTGCCTCGAGAATCGTGCCCGATCAAGATGATTTTGTGATGCCGTATCAATATGAAAATTAGATTGTTTTGAAAACCCTAAAAATATTATTTAATGTTTCACGTATCATTTTTTAATGAATTATTAGAGATTTTTATTTTTATGATCATATTAATAAAATTGAAGTTGGAGATACTTTTAAGAAAATAAAGTGGAAATGCCAAGGAGATCAAGTAATTTTTTTAGCTAAGTTTTTTAGTATTATTTTGATGACAAAAATGATGTTCAGATGAGTGGAGAAAAAGTGTACTGGTTAATTTTAAAATTAAATTAATGCACAAGAGTATGTGATTTATAGATAAATTAAGCTAATGTGCACATTAAAATTAGATTTGATTTGTGTTAAGAAAATTAGAGATAGACCTAAAAGGAATTGGTTAGAAAATATTTGAAATGATCTTTCTTTATTTGATTTTTAACCGGACACAATGGCGAAAAAGGATTCCTTTACCCGACCCCACATAGCTGGACAAAGGCTTGATGTTGTTCTTGTAGTAAGGTTTCGTTTGAGATGACTTTCTTACCTCTTTTTAAAGCAGTTTTCTTTAGCATGGGTTTGGACGCGATATCAATATTTTTCAAAAACAATTTGGATTCATGGCGGGTAGTTCTACTATGGAAGTTATACATTAGTTGAGAGATTTGATGGAGAAGTATATTTAGAGCAAGGAGGATCTACGTTTGATTTTTATTGATAAAAATGTTTTCTGTACGATTTAAGATACTTTTTTTCGACCTCTTTCTACCACTCGGTATCCTAACCTTCCTAACCTCAACATTTCCTTGAAGTTCAGTTAACATGGTACCCAAATTTTATGAATTCCAAGAATCTCTCTCCCTCTCAATGTTTGGATTGGGCAACGACGAAATCCATCGCAGGAGATCTTGCTCACCCTATGGTGGATCAACTATTCTTATACAGTGGCGATGGAGTAGCTTGGATGGCCCGTGCATCTGCGGGCAACTGCCACTTCCTTGTTTCTCTGGTAGGGATTTGATGGTTGGATCTGCTTGTTGATTGAACAAAGGTGAATCTGAGCCTATATCCTTTACCACTTCTCTATAAAAATATGTTTTATTTGTCCAAGGAAACTACTGACCACTTAGTGTGGATTATTTCTTACGATTTTGCCCAAGTTGGAGTCAATCCTTTTTCTCCGGCGCCACCGAGTTATCTATATATAAAAATGGAGGCCCAAAGACTCTTACCGAGTATTGCTCCACTCCCAAAAAAAAAAAAAAAAAAAAAAAAAAAAACCAATACATCCTCATTAAGCCCATCCAAAGAATCTATCAAATGCATTCTGAGAGATGCTGGTCCGGCAGCCATTTCCATGCCTAACTCAGCTGCAACCCCAAAGATGGATAGGGCACAGGCTGTTGCCTCTAAAGCTCTCAATGGTTCGACCGAGATGAAGGCAGCGATAAGGGCGGTGATGGCGCAGCCAGTTGCGGTGATCTTTTGCACCATGTAGTCACCATTTCGGGCACCGACAACCACATGACCATCTGTTATGTAATCAACATCTCCTGATACTGCAACAATGGCACCACTGGATCGTGATAGAGATTTTGCAGCTTCCACAGCATCAAAGGATTGATGGGAACTATCTACTCCCTGAACAGAGGTTTTTTATGATTATCAACGATTAGTGGATGATATAGAAGACCAACAGAGAAACTTTTCAGGGGTTCCATATGTAAGTAGAGTAATGATATATATTCTCCAAATACTTCCACACATAAATCCTTTTTTTGTTTCATTGGTAAGAGCATTTGTCCTTATAGAATTAGGGTTTAACAAGTGCTACATTTAACTGTTGTCAGTTCAAATGAGATGAAGTAGCATACAAGGCCGGCTATTTCATTGGAGTGAGAAAGCAATAGGTTGCCTTTTCATTATGTTGGTAAACAAATTGTTTTGCTTTATACTAATTCAAATCATAACATCCAATGAGATACAAAAGGTTTCAAAAAGGGAATATGATAATGAAAAAATAAAAGGGGTGAGGATATTTTAATCAGAACTTAATATGAATGTGTGCTCTAAGATGAATGTGTGCTCTAAAGCCCATTCTTCATATAATATTATTCCAAAGGCATAAAAAGAAGAATGCAAGCATTCAAATTTTGCTCAAACATGGAGAATTAAATATCTCCTCATTCCTTCAATCATTTTTAGACCTTTACTTATCTGGCAATTGTTATTAACTGTATGAAAACCACACCCAAAGCTGCTCACCAGCACAAACAGAGCTTAGAATAGTTTATATTGGAAAAAAAAAAAAGTGAAGCTTAGAAATATTTTATAAGGAAATTATTGTTGACCTCTTGCTGCATCATGAGATCTCTTGATTTGGATTCTAGTCTTCAATTCCTTGGCTCTTCATCCGAGTTTGAACCAACATATTTGGTAGTCTCAAGAACCTTTGGCCTAATTTATCCTAGCCCCTAGGAAAGTCTAAAAACCACTTTGGGGCCAAACACTTTCTACACGCAAGCGTTTACTAGTTTATAGATTAAACACATGAAAGTCTAAAAATCACTTTGGGACTCATTTTGTTATAGAAATTATATTGGAAGTTTTTTTTGGGAACATGACAAAATTATTGTCAGTTTTTTATGAAGTTCTAGTTTCCGATGGGTAAGTTACAATGAAATATCTATTTATAGCCCCCCCTTTATTACTCGCATTGGTTTCTCTTGCAATTCTCTTCAGACCACGACAAACAAACAAAAAAATCTGTCAAGAATATACCATTTTCTTGTAGTCATAGATTAAACACCTGATGAAGAGATTAGCGGGAACGAATGAAGAATGATGATTCATGCAACCAACAACAAATCATTAGGATAATCATAAACTTATGATGATGAAGAGAATATCGATGCTAATAAATTATCACATTTTAATCTGAATTAACATAGACCTTACTTTAAACTTCAAATAAATCTAGCTGAAAATGTTTATGGATGTAGCTTCATGTCAAGACTCTAATGAAATCGTAACTTGTGGAGTTATACACATTGTGTACAAGCTTGTAACAATGTGTATAACTCCACATGTGACGATTTTATTGGAGTCAAGATTTATACACATTGTATATACACAATGTGTGCAACTCAATGTCTCACGATTTCATTAGAGACCGAGCGCAGAGCTATGTCCGGACTTTGCACGTAATAATTAACAACAACAACACATGTGATGTCACATGTGCACACTACATCCTTTATGTAATATCCAAAACTAAATAACAAACTATTAAAATCCTCACTACACATCATGTTGCTATCCATGTATTCGCTACCTATGAATATCAAAGTAATCAACCCATATACGGTTAATGAAAAGTTAGAGAAATTCCAAAATATGCTACTATATTCTTTTGTGTTTTGCAACATGCACATTTCCTCTTGATATCAGAGCTGTTCTTCTCCAGGTACGATATCTCTATCTCAAACCATGAACGCCTCTTCCTCCTCTCCCACAATCAACACCACTTCAGTAATCCTTCAACAATCCACTAATCTTACCATCCCTCCCACACTTAAATTTCTAATGAGTAACACAAAAATCTTGCCGACCACCTCAAACGCACAACCCACCTTCACTTCCCACTCTGTCTCCATAATACCCGTCAACCACAACCCCAATCAGCCGCCATGCCCAGCATCTCACCATCAACCAATCCCCCTCCACAACCACCTAAGCTCCCCATGGTTAGCATATATCAAATCGGAAATCTCAAACCCAAACATATCCTCAACCTTCTCGATCAGCTCCACACACCTTTGGATCCCACATCATTCACACTATCCTTCAACACAAGGAAAATACTTTGATTCTATCAACAAACAAGAAAAACAAAGCAAGATATAACTTTCTTCAATTCGAGAGGAAGAAATACTCTCCAAATCTCTAGCAAAGCCTAAAGCCCAAACAAAACAAATCATAGATCTCAAAATTCAGTAAATCTCAAGATAACGAAACTCTAGCCTCCCTAAGACTAATTAAACCCAAAGGAAGCTTACTCTAAATAGACTTTATTCAATTCGAGAGGAAGAAATACTATCCAAATCTCTAGCAAAGCCTAGAGCCCAAACAAAACAAACCATAGATCTCAAAATTCAGTAAATCTCAAGATAATGAAATCCTAGCCTCCCTAAGACTAATTAAACCCAAAGGAAGCTTACTCTAAACAGCCCCTAATTCAAATTTTCCATCCTAAACACTCATTAATTAAGTCTTGGGCCCCACAAGGGCTTCCACCCCCTGGTTTCGCCCAAAACTTTGGGCCGCATGCTATAAACGTGAATCGGTCCTTGTTGGACCGGTTCAGTCGGCACCTCCTGAGCCAGCAACATAACAAATTCATGGCACTTCAACAACAAGGGACCTAGTCCCTAGTTCTTCCAATTCACCAACCCATCTTGGGATGTTGATGGACCTTTAAAACCAAACGTCATTCTGACGGATCCATTGCTAGATACAAAGGCTCATAGCCCAACAACACACTCAAGAATATTGTTCAACTTATAAAGAAACATTCAGCCCAGTGGTTAAGATGCCCATGATTCAGGCATTCACTGCTCTTGCAACTCATCGCGACTGGACCATTCATCAACTCGACATCTTAAAAGCCTTTCTCCACGGCAATCTTGAGGACACTGTCTACATGCAACAACATTCTAGAATCAAGGACCCCCAACATCCCAACCACGTGTGCAAACAACACAAAGCCCTCTACGGTCTCAAACAATCTCCCCGCTAGTGGTACTTCACATTCTCACAACACCTAACAACCCTTGGATTTGTGCCAAGCTCAGTTGACCCCTCCCTATTAGTCCATAAGACCGATCAGACACATATCTATCTTCTCGTTACGTAGATGACATTCTGCTCAGAGGTAACAATCCCCACTTCATAGCCAACCTTCTTCAACAATTTCGCACCAAATTTCAACTCAAAGATTTAGGCCCAATCTCCACCTTCCTTGGCATTCAATTCACCAAAATCAAATCTGGATATTTCCTAAACCATAAACAGTATCTCCTCAATATTCTAAATGACATCGGCATGCTAACTTGCAAACCCAATTCTACTCCCCTCTCCCCCAAGCCAATGTACAGCTCACCACCCTTCCCCGAACCCACCAAATATCGCAAGATTGCCGGCTCACTGTAGTATTTACCCCTTACTAGACCTGATATAGCCTTTGCAGTGAATCAAATCTGTCAATCGATGCAAGCTCAATCGGAAATGCATTTTCAAATGATCAAATGCGTCCTCCGCTATCTCAAGTGGGCGACTAACCTCGGCCTCACCATTGACCGATCCAACTTGACTCTCACCGCCTATACTGACACGGATTTGGGCAGCAATCACACTGATCGATGATTAGTTTCAGGCTACTGCTTCTTCCTCGGCACAACTCCCATACTTTGGAAAGCTCAGAAACAAAAAACAATCGCTTGGTCATCTACCAAGGCCGAATACCGAGTACTTCGCTGCCGCATCCTCAGAACTCATCTGGCTACGCTGCTTGCTATAAGATCTCGACATACCCATCGCATCTCCCACACCGCTGTTCTACGACAACACGTCCACCATCTCCATTGCAAAAAATCCGATCCTTCGAGCTCGCACCAAATACATTGAAATTGATCTCCATTTCATACGTGATCACATTACATTCAAACCTCTAATCATTCACCACGTCTTAACCACCAAACAGCTCGCCGACATACTCACAAAAAGTCTACCCATGTCTCGCTTTCATCACCTGAGAGACGAACTGCAAATTCAAACCTTAGAATCTACAATTTGAAGGGGACAAATAGCACCAACAACGCATGTGCACACTATGTCCTTTATGTATCATCGAAAACTGAAACAAACTATTAAAATCCTCATCACACATCACGCTGCTATGCATGTATTCACTACCTATAAATACCAATGTAAGCAGCTCATATACGGTTAATGAAAAGTTAGAAAAATTCCAAAATCTCCTACTGTATTATTCTCTGTTTTCCAACCTGCACATTTCCTCTATAGTTTCTCCATATATAGAGAGGCTATTTGGTTCAATGACATAAATAATACAATGTAATATAATTTCAAAATATCCACTATCTGATTCACTAATATCTTCTATTAGCATTTCATAAATCTTTGCTGTCAGCCAAATCGGTAATGATATCTAAGAATTGTGATAACATTTTAATATAATAACATTATATCAAATGTATTAAACAGATAATTTTGACATGCAATCATACTTAAATCATAATAATATCGATATCTTAATAACATTAAATCAAATAGCTCTTCGTGATCACTTAATATCATCAATTTATTATTATTTTTATTTTGCTAAAACAAAAAATGATAGGTGATTCGGCCCCATACCTTACTATTCCGAATCCTACGCGCCGAAGCCAGCCCTAGAATCTCCGATGCATTGCCCCTAATCACCGCCGGCCGAAGCTCCAGTAAGCCGAGGCAAGCCTCCATTCTGAAATCAGAAGCATTTACAGCAACAGGGTCGAGAACCCATGGCCGGCCGGCAGCCGCTGCCGTCGCAGCGGCTGCTCTCATTGAGGCAAGCCCGTCTTCGGAGAGGGTTCCGATGTTGATACAGAGGGCGTCGACACCAGGAGTGAAATCGGAAATCTCATCAATCGAACTGAGCATCGCCGGAGATGCTCCGGCGGCGAGGAGTACGTTGGCCATCAGATCCATGGAGACGACGTTTGTTATACACTGGATTAATGGGGCTCGTAATCGAAGCTTCTGAAGGAGTTCCCATGCCCGATGGCCCCATTGATCGTCCGGCAGAAGAGGCTCCGACGGCTGTGGAATCTTTCCGGCGGGGGCGTTAGGGGTAGCGGTGATGCCAGTTTGCCTGTCCATGATTGTGGAGGGAGAAGCTTCGCGCCGAGTTGTGAAAAGAGAAATGAAAATCCGCCCTTATATTGATACCAGCTAAGCATTTGAATTGACGGCCAATAAAAATTCTTCCTTTGTATTGATGGTCGATAAAAACTATGTCTTTAACAGCTAACCATTTCTATTTATGGTCCCAACGAGTGCTTGATTGACTAGAGCAATAACTGTTCCTTTAGTGGGGCCAATCAAATACAGCCTCGAAGATTTTTGAGGTGGGTCTTTTCTGGGTCAACCGAGAATTGCTCGTGTCGCCAAACACCCTTTTAAAAATGGCAGCACTTGAATACCCATTTCCAAAAAAAAAAAAAGTTTTTAAATTGATGCCAGCTAAGCATTTGTATTGATGGTCGATAAAGATTTGCTCAAATAAAAAAAACATTAAATTATTCTTAAATTTAATTAGGAAATTTATATGCATATTTTGGGAACATAAATTTATATGCATTAGTGCAAAACTCTATATATTTAATTTAATTTAATTTAATTTTGTACTAAAAAATTATTTTAAAAAACAATAAAAGTGATTCATCCATTGTCCGTAAAGTGAGTTAGAATTTTTCTTAGACTTAAATGCTTTTAATGAAGATTTATAAAGAACTAATCTATAACCAAACAACTCTCTACTTTAATTGTCCATGCATGATTCTCCGTTAGCTTTTAAGGTTAAAGTTTTGTTTGGTACGATTTTTTTACTATTTCTTAAAAAAAGCTTTCTAGTACAAAAAAAAAAATAGACTAAAAAACTGCTTTAAAAAGCAATAAAAAAGTCGTTGCAAACGAAGCCTAACTGTAAGAAGGCAATTACTATGTTTAAGGAGAAATGTCAGCTCTTACTGATATGACATCAGATTGGAGCTATAGCCTGAATGGATATGTGATGCGAGATACATAGTAGTTTTAGAGAAGCATAAAAAAATGAAAAATTATTTCGTCAGGTTACCTAACGTAGAGCTACAACAGGTAGCTTATAATATGTCACCACGTGCACTTACTCTTTACCGCGCGGCTCGAAGACCCAACTCGGACCAAATCCGAGATTACTATGTTAGCGTATTGCTCGGTATTGGTCTTCACATAATAGTATTTTTCATTTTTGTCGAGCAAAATCGACCAATACCTAGCAATACCGAGCTACGCAAACTCCCGGGTCCGTTCCGGGTCGGATCGTCGGGCCGCGCGGTAAAGTGTAAGTGCACGTGGCGACATATTATAGGCTACCTGATGTAGCTCTACGTCAGGTAACCTGACGGAATAATTTTTCTAGTAAAAGAGCCTACGCTTATCCATTGGGCTTTCATGCTCTATGAATTTGATTAAGAGATTAGAGGCAAAAGAGGTTAATAAAGGTTTAGCAGCGACTCTTTTATTGTTTCAAAAGCTTTGTATTAATGATAATTTACTAGACAAGCATTTTTTTTGTTCCCCCAATCTTTTAGGCTTCGTTTCCAACAGCTTTATTACTGTTTTATGAAGCAGATTCTTAGTAAAAGATTTTTTTGAATTTGAAAATTTTGTACTAAGAAGTTATTTCATAAAACAATAAAAAATTGTCTCAAATAAATCCTTAATATGATATGTTGACTATAAAAACTATTTTGTAATAAAAATTATCCCACCGGACCATTTATACCAACAAAAAAAAAAAAAATTAAGTTTTTACCTTTCGTTGGAAAGCATTGCTATTGAGAAGAATTAGTGCTTTGTAAGAATTACCTAATCTCTTCCCCACATTTCAATCCCAAATCCCTAACTGAGAGTTCACTTGGGACGGCTTTTTTAATACTTCTTAAATCATTTTTTTAGTACAAAAACTAAAAATTTTATACTAGAAAGCTGTTTTAAGAAGCAGTAAGAAAACTGTCCCAAATGAAACCTAAATTGACTCCCGCCTCCCTCTCATCATTACCCTACTCTTCTCGCGCGACCATGACCAACATCTGTGATAATAGCAGTGGTAGAAACCAATAATCATTGGCATTCAAAAAGAGCCTACGCTTATCCATTGGGCTTTCATGCTCTATGAATTTGATTAAGAGATTAGAGGTAAAAGAGGTTGTTGTGTCCAGGAGTATTTGCGGCGGTAGAGAAATATAAAGTTTAACGTCTTAGCGTTGTACAAAAATCCGACACGCAAACAGATGAAAGAGAGAGGTAACACTCCAAGAAAATTGACTTCCGCCTCCCTCTCATCATTACCCTACTCCTCTTCTCGCGCGACCATGACCAGCATTTGTGATAATAAGCAGTGGTAGCAACCAATAATCATTGGCATTCACATTAATTAATGATTTTGTTTATATTGTAATATTAAGGATCATTTGTACAACCACTTGTAACGTTTTACTTAGTAGTCAATATATGATAACATATTAGTAGGCAACACTCCTTCAAGAAAATTTATTGTTCTCTTGTTATCAAATAGAATCGTTTGGTTTTGTGACTGTTCACCACTATGTTTTTATTATTCACTACTGTGATTTTACTATTCACAGTCACAAAATAGAAACGTAATACTCTCTCTTTAAAAATGAGAGATATTATAATACTTAGGGATGTCAAAAATTGACCCGGCCCGAACCTGACACGAAAAAATCCGGGTTTAGTTCAACCCGTTTGTGAAAACGGTGTGTCCAAGTTTTTATTTTCGACCCGTTTGAAAAACAGGTCGAGTTCGGGTTGACCCAAAAATCCACATGTCGACCCGAAATGACCCATATGTCGTGTCAATCACTCAATCGATCACGGGTTGCATCGCAATCTGTCTCGTCTCTACCGCAGTCATGTCTCGACTCTTGCGTGAAGTCGTCAAGACGTCAATCGGTTGCATCGCTGCTAGCCACTGCCCTCCCGAGTTGCGCTTGCTCTGCTGACTTGCCCCCGACACGCCGTCCTGCATCGCTGCGGAAGAGTTGAAGATGCTTGCGACCGCGAGCTGTCACAAGCCTGGACGACAACGAGCTTCTGCTGATGCCAGCGAGCTACAGAGCCAAAGACACCTACCACCATCCCGTGCTCTGTTGGCCTGGAGCTGTCCTGCCTGAGAGCCGAATGTCGCCGTCCCTCCCTCGCGGGTCGGGTTGGGTCAACCCAGTAACCCGCACGGGTCGGGTCCCGGTTGAAAATCGCGCCCCATTTGCAAAACTGGTTCGGGTTAGTGTTGATTCGTTTAAGACCATGTCAAGTCGGGTTTGACTTGAACCCGACCCCATGACCCTAACTGACACCCCTAAATACTACTTTGCTCACATGACAGAGAAAAAAAATCATATTATAAAAAATGAGTGAAAAAACTATTAGTTGATACATCATCAAAAAATTATCTTGATCAAGCATGAATCTCAAGGTAAAATCAAATGGAAACTTTAGAAATTAAAATTGGGACCATCCAAACTCTGATTTCAACAAACTTATAGTCAAACTGAACGTCTCGGAAATACAAACCCAAATTCAACTCAATCTGAGCCCAAATGGGTCCAAATCAAGGACCCGAAGCGTTGTTGGAAGGTTCAAACCACAATTTGGATTATCAAACAGTTTCTAAACATGACATGTTCATATTCGAATCAAGTGGAATGACTAGAAAAATCCAACAAGCCCAAGATCATGGAATTATGAAATCATTAAGACCTTCAAATGTCTAAAGAATAGTCCACAATCAAGGGATTCAACATCGGCCGTCTATCCAAACCATTCCCTATTTACCCTTGATCTTCCTCCTATTTACGGGTTATGCCACTCTAGGAATTTTATAAATAGACCCCTCTAGGAATTTTATAAATAGACCCCTCTTTTCTCTTGAAAAGGGACCCCAAGGCAAAGGAAACAAGAAAGAGATCGGAGATCGCTCTTGCCTCCTTGCTCCTCCTCGACCATCATTCGGAGTTCCGCCGGACCACCGCTTAACACTGGAGTTCCGCCATACCACAACTTGAAGCCTGGAGTTCAGTTGGACCACCACTTGAGTCTTGGAGTTCCGTCGGGCAACCACTTGAGGCCTGGAGTTTCGTCGGACCACCACTTGAGGCCTGAAGTTTCGCTGGACAACCACCTGACGCTGGAGTTCCACTGAACCACCTCGGACCACTACTTGAGGCTCGGACTTCCACCTACGACTTGAGGCTCGGAGTTTCGCTGGACCACCCCTTAACGTTGGAGTTTCGCCAGACCACTACTTAACGTCTTAGCGTTGTACGAAGATCCAGCACACAATCAGATAAGTGAGAGGATGTAGCATTCATAAGTAACATCAGAGTTTTTACGTGGAAAACCCCTGAAAAAGGGGGAAAAACCACGGGGCCTGGCCCGGTTTGAATGAATCCACTAGTATTTGTAGTCGATTACAAATGAGGCCCTTCCTTAGGAGAAGGCCTTGGATTGATGTAGCAAATGTACATCATATAGATTGCATTACATGGTAAGAGTTATATATACAGGTTTGTTTGGCCTGAAGGACCGTAGTCGGCAGGAGACCGTAGTCGGCCGGAGACCGTAGTCGGCCGGAGACCGTAGTAGGCCGG
>NW_021319889.1:1303797-1308381 GCF_001605985.2 Dendrobium catenatum | reverse complement strand
GTCGGCCGGAGACCGTAGTCGGCAGGAGACCGTAGTCGGTCGGAGACCATAGTCGGCAGGAGACCGTAGTCGGCCGGCGACCGTAGTTGGCAGGAGACCGTAGTCAGAAGTTCAGCTGGAACTATATGACTGGAGTTATCTCAGACATACCACTATGAGGCCATGGACGTTTTTGCCTTGACTACCAACTTAAAGGCCCAGAGTTTTCGCCGGACTCCAACCTGACACGGGAGTTCACCGGACCAACCAACTTGTGGGCCGGAGTTACGCCAAACCAGCACCATTAACGCTCGATAGTTCCCCAGACACCTCCGCTTACGTCGAACTTTTCTAATCAAACAACCGTCAGACCTACCAACCAGAACGCCAAGACTCTCAAATAACATCGGACTTCTCGCGGAACCAGTAATGACGTCGGACTTTCTCCACCCCCGACTTCAACCATACATTGACCTTGTATCTGAATCGTCCTCAGAGAGAGAATAAACGCCACTGTAATCTACCCAAACACTAGTGTAATCCTTTCAACTGGGCAAAGTCTGATTTTTTCCCTTTTCTAGGGGTTTCCACTTAAAAAATATTGTGTTCTCTATGTGCGAGTTGGATATCCATACAAAGCTAAGATGCAGTATTATAACTCTATCGCCGAGTATATTCTAGCCCGCAACAATAGTATTTATTAAGAGACTCTATATCTATTTTGAGTCATCCCAAAGAAAATAATCTATTATCAGAGAATAAACAAAGTACGTATATATGCTAGTAGTGTAGTCATCCTATAGAAGAGTAGAGAGTATACAAAAAAAAAATTTACATCATGAAGATGTTGCACTTGACCCCTGGGCAGATTTACGGGTGGTGGGGAGAAGATAAGTAGTCTTTGACATAATGCTACGATGTTCTTAAATGCTTCTGGATTTTGATAAATAATACTAATGTGCTTACCTTCCGATAATGCTCTCTTAAATGATCTTAAATGAGCGCGTATGAAGTGTTTCTGAAATAAAACATGATTCAGAGTAAATTCAAGAAGAAACAGTGCTCTCCTTTAAAGGGCACACACAAACAAAGGCTTTTATTATTGAACAAAAATAAAGGTTTCAGGGAGTACTTCTCAGCAACCCTGCAGGCTGGTAATCAAAACAACGCATTCAAAATCAAACAAGTACAAAACAATGAGAAATTCTGCAATTTCGGTCCATCTTGCATATATATATTCAAGAAAATTTAAAAAAAAAAAAAACCATAACGGTAAAATTTTAAATGAGTTTCTTAAAGGAAATGCTCAACTCTGCAGCACACTCATCATCTACTTCTTGCAATCAAGATTCATAAAATCAATAGTAACAATAATATAAAAAAGAATAAGACAAAGAAGCTTGTCGTGTTTCTAACTACCAATATCCAAAATTGCACATGCCACCCACAGTAGGACAATTATTTTTATCGAAAAAAAAAATTATAAAACTTTGTGGCCATCCATTGAGAGGCAAATCTCTAAGGCATTACTGTATTATCATCAGGAAAATGGGAATATGGCGCTGAGAAGGAAAGCCTAACCACGTCAAATAATCAATCAAAGTCTTTAAATTTAGCGCTTAATATACACCAACAGAACATCACCAAACATTCAAAACAAAATGTTTGCACATAAAGAGAATGTAACTTTACAAGAGAGCTGCAGCAGCCATCCACAAAACTATGCAGAGAATTTCATATACTCCAAGCGATAAAGATAAAGTACAGATGCAAGGTGGCTGCATAATATTTTAGAATAGAAGAAGTTAGGCAGTCTGCTATTATTTTCATTTGACGAGAAACAACAAAAGATAGCTATAATATTGAGACCAATTCTATTTTTTTTTTGGGATGTTTAAGCCAATTAAGACAGATTCATACACAATGCATATTAAGACTCGAACCTAAGATCTCTTAATTGGTAGCTAAGCTCCCCAACCAACAGACCAATGGTGAGTTGGTGTGACTAGCTCTATTTCGTAGTAAAAAAACAAGTAATGCGACTTGACATGTGAGTGTGCTTCGGGGTGTGGGAGTTTTGTGGCTTTGTGCTTTGTTTAGAAATTAAATGTCACATCTCTTGTTTAATTGATTGATTATTTGAAATATATGTATATAAGAATTTATTATTTAATTTAAATTGTAGAAGAGATATATTAAATAGGATCTAAATGGTCTTTTTAATAACCTCGAATGTGTGTGCCCTCTCTCTTTGTCTCAAGAAATGACTTTTACCATTCAAACGCAAGTAATAACTCTGTGAATAATTTAAATAGGTTAAAAGTTATTGGCCATTTATCTCAACCTCTTTCTATCGGCATAAGTAACTTTAAAGTCTCTCACTTGGCCTCATTTGTAATGGATTTAGCTTGGTTGGATGACAACAATGCTAACAATCCGTGCGCATTCGTTAAATTCATTGAGGAATTTATGATATAAATCCTCTATCTAAACCCCAATTGTTAACGACTTCTAGTAGTTCGGGACGCTCGATTAACTATATTTAAAAATTACTACCCTAGATGAAGAATCTTTATGACATGAATCTTAATCATTATACGCTAGTGTTCGAAGACTACCAATGTAATTCCTAACACAACAACACAGTAATGAAACTTCAATTCTTATAGGTGACACATGCATGCATGTATGTTTGTGCATGCACATGACATAATTATATAACATACTATATTTTCCTATGATGATATTATTACTAATGATCTTTAGTGCATCATGCTCTTAATAACAGTAACATGCCCAACTAGGGCTACAAAACGAACCAAATCGTTTCGATTGCGAGCTACTCGATGCTTGGTTCAATTAAGCTCGTTTGTGATCGTTTAACTAATTAAACAAACAACTTGAAACAACATTTTAAAAATACTCGGATCCTTAAATAAACAAGCTTGAACACTAATGTGTTCAGTTCATTTATGTTCAACGAACAATCATTTGACGTCGTGACACAGCTCGATAAAAAGCTCAAATAAAAACTCGAAATGGAGAAGATAATGCAACAAGTAAGGCTTCTTTTAAGAATTATTCATTATAGATGTAATCAATATTTTCATTTTTAAATAGACATAATTTATTATAAATTTCATTTTCTGAACAAAATACATTTGCATTTGTATGCTTGCTAGATTGTTTGTTTAAGATGTTCGTGAACAAATTTATATGTTTGTTTGTTCAATATATTTTGTTAAATATGTTCAGAACATAGCTGTTAAGGCTTGTTTGTTTAAAGCTCGATAAGCATTAAATGAATCAAACATGAACTGAACTGAACCAAACATGAACCTCTAAATTAAATCGAATCAAACAGATACACACCATAAAAGCTCGAAATAAACATGAACCGAACTTGAACAAGCTAATGATAAATGAACTCAAACATGAACACTCACATACTCGCTCGGCTCTCGCTCGTTTGCAGCCCTATGCCCAACATATGCACTAACATCTACATGCCCAGTCTTAACCATTTATTAACTCATTTGTCATTATGTCCTCCTGGACCAAGCTTTGATGTCTGACCTGACTGACCTGGACCATCTCAACTGCAGGCTGCAGATATATCGCTTATGGTTACATTTAATTAACATTTTAAAGCATTCTTTATTGGGAACCAATTAATCAATTACCTAATTTATTGAGATATTATTTATGATAATTGAGTGATATTTTATTCTCCCTAAATCATCTCAATTGATCACAGAACTATTATGCCATAGATTTTTTAATAGGAAAGCATTAATTTATGCAAGTGATAATTTTTTTTTTCACTAGAAATTTATTTACATAATTATTATAAATTTTTGTTGAATTATTTTGTATATAATTATTAAAATAATTGTTTTTTTTTTAACCTTTCGTGAGGCAATCATTTATCTTAAAGATTGTTGGAGTATTGTATGTATCAAATTTTTATTTTCTGACTCTATTATATATTTATTTATAATATAGCACAAAAGTAATCTAACAATATATGGGGCGAATAAAAGATTAATGTAGTGATATATAAATTTAAATTTATTATTTTTATACATTTGTTAAGGATAGTTAAATATAGGATAATTAATAAATTTAAAAGATACATGAGTAAATTATTATGGATTAAATAATAAAGTAATTATACATAAATAATGAATTAAATTAATTTTTAAATATTCATGGGATTGAGTTTTATTAATATCAAAATATTAAGCAATTATTTTAAATTAAAATTTTGAAATCAGATTATTAAGTAAAAATATTATTATTTAAGTTAATTAACTTTAATCAATTAAGATATATCCTGTTAAATCTTCATGATATTTAAAAATATAATATAATATATAGATTATATTAATATATTGAATAAGCCAAAAAAATTATGAGAATTTTATTTGAACCTGAGCTCTTTTCTTATGTTAGACTTTACAATTGATGATTTTTTTTTTTAAATCCTGAATTTGAAATTAATATTAAATTTCTAAATTTTTTGTAATATTAGAAAATAGAAGTTTTTTTCAGCATTAATTATTTCTATGTGAAATATATTAAAAATATTATATTAGAACGAAG
>NW_021319889.1:1229439-1301962 GCF_001605985.2 Dendrobium catenatum | reverse complement strand
ATATGATATATAAACTAAGTATTAAGGTGAATTGAATCTCAATTAAGCTCATATTAAATTTAAAATATAAAATAAACATTTGATTAAACTCGACTTTAAATTATTCAATTTTTAGTCGAATTAAAATTAATTTTTATTTAACTTAAATTTAATTTATTTAATTAAATAAATACATAAACATAAATACTATATTTTATTGCGGCTTCAGTTTTCACTGTATTAGTAGTTTCTGGTTCTTACCTATGCTGTTTTGAATGGCCTAAGGTTATCTTTGACAGCTCTCTAGTTGTTTATTTTTAAACAGTAATTAAGGTTTCGTTTGGGATCACTTTCTTACTTCTTCTTAAAATAATTTTTTAGTGCAAAAAAATTAATTTTTATATTAAAAAGTTATTTTAAGAAGCAGCAAGAAAGAAATCTCAAACGAAACATAAATTTTATTTGGGCACTGCGTATTTATTGTTTTTCAAAAATTGTTGTGGCAAAAAATAACTTATGCAATAATAATAGTGAAGTTGTTTTCTCTACAACAATTTCAAAACCAACTTTATAAAATGTTGCTGTCATCCTAAACAGACCCTAAGTATGAAGCAAAAAATATGAGATTTAAAATTTATTGGGACAATTTTCTAACTTTCTTATTTTTTAGACAGCAATCATAATTTTGATTGACTACAATTGTCTTACTGAAATTATTTTTTAAAAATTTCTATAGTTTAAAACTACCTTTTACAACCGGAGTACTAAGACATCATTTGGGAACAATTTCTTACTGCTTCTTAAAACAATTTTTAGTACACAATTTTTTTTAGGGCTTCATTTGAGACGACTTTCTTGCTGCTGCTTAAAGCAACTTTCGAGTATATATTAATTTTTTTTGTACTAAAAATTGACTTTAAAAATAATAAAAAAACAGTCTCAAATGAAACCTTAGATTTACACTAACTACATTCTTACACTGCATCTCATTAAAACTATCGAAATTTACATAACTCAGGCTTTGTTTGGGACGGCTTTTTAACTTCTTCTTAAAGCGACTTTTTAGTATAAAATTTTTAATTTTATACTAAAAAATTATTTAAGAAGCAGGAAAAAAGCCAATCTCACATGTCATAATCAAAAACCCTTACAAAGTAAAATAAATCATCAACAATGCAATAGTATCATAATAAGAACAGACAAACAAAGCATCAGTACACTCTATAAAACCTGTCACTTTCTAAGTCATCAACTACCCAATGTGATTGTTTACATGAGCAAACAGAATCTTAGTGCTCTGATGAAAAAAAAAAACTAGAAAGGTCATCTATAATTATTTTTGTGCTGCTGTTATGCTCATAGTTAGGTATAAATTGCCACATTTTAAAAATCTTTCTTAACCCAGCATCATGACTATATATAGGTACCTTAAGCCATCACCTGAAGAGCAGGTAAGCAGAAATAAATTCTCTTGTAATATATTCATGGACAGGTAGATGATTTCCTTCAAAAGGAAGCAACATGTTGCTTTCTTTTCATTTAAATTCTAATCTAATAATTGGAAAGATCACCTGAAGAGCAGGTAAGCAGAAATAAATTCTCTTGTAATATATTCATGGACAGGTAGATGATTTCCTTCAAAAGGAAGCAACATGTTGCTTTCTTTTCATTTAAATTCTAATCTAATAATTGGAAAGAGGTTTAGTGGAAGATTAATGATTAGAGCTGTTAGAAGCATCAAAATACCAAACAAATAAGCACAGTACCTCTTAAGGGAATCTCCAACCGAAAACCTCATTTTCCACTATAAAATGTTGTAAAACTTCAAAATGCAGCGGTTCATCTCTAATAGAACTCCATTTTTCTTTTTTCATGCGCTTCTTTGCGAATATAAACATCTCTCCTGTTTTGTGAGCATCCTGCGAAGCTAAACAGAGTGCGAAGGTAATCGCTTTTTTGGCATAGGTAAACAGTACGACGCCAATATTGAAGTCGCACTATTCACCTACTGATTTATGACGTGAGATTTAGAGTTTGAATGCAGTGATTCACGAATTGCATACAATAATATGCAATTCAGTTCGAGATGATCTAAACCTACCTCCACTATACATTACAAATAATTAATATTACACTTATTTTTGAATCTTCATTCTCCATCATCTCAATCAAGCAACTTAATGAATCTTCATTCTCCATTCATTTATGCTTAGTAATGAAAAGAAATATATAAAATCGGTTATAGTGAAGCCATGAATTTTCATGTATAAGCATACCAATTGGAACTTGTTTTCCTAGTTAAATATCAGGTATCTGGATTGCAAGGTTGAAAAATGAACCATCATAAACTCAAATTTACAGCTATAATCAGTACTAAGTACAATTATTCATAACAGCAGCAGTTTTACATCTAGGCACTTCCATTTAAAACCAGAGCAATGCTACCAACTGTAAGTTAAAAATTAAAATGCCAAGTTTTACAACTGGGGAAATGTATGATACTATGAACTGTTAATGTCCATTGCCAGTGACCCCTGGCTGGCAATAATTAGGTGTCAAACTGCCAATATACAAGAAAAATGAGAAAGGAAGAAAAAGCTTACAGAACTCATCACAAAACCTAATTAGATAGGTCAGCCAGAGTATCATCAAACAACTCTTCCAGCACCTTCTCACCTATCTCTTTACTCAATTCATCCATTTCCAGCCACATTGATTCAGCCAGTCCACTTCCAGCTACCTCTTTCTTCACCAAATAATCTAAATATTGTTTACTGTTTTCAGCCTTGCTTGGATTACAATTTTCTTCCTCAGAAAAGCAAACCTTTAAACGGCACCAAACTTCATCTGTCACTGTTTGATTAGTTTTAGCATGATTTTGAGTCCTGGTAGCTGTTGTGGACCATGGATATGCATTTACTAAAGCACAGCAACAAATGTCTTTAAGGGCACCATTGACACAATCAAAATACAGCCTCTGGTTTGATCGTCTCTCCCGGCATTTGGCTTCTTCACCTTTCCGGTCCAAGAACTCATCCAACATAACTGGATCTAATGGACTATCGAGAGAGTAAGATTTGGCTAATAAAGCACTGGACCTTTCATTAGCAATGTTTGAAGAAGAAAGAAGCTTTGAGATGAAATCAAGGCGTTCATGCTCCTCATCTTCTTTGGAGAAAAGCCTAAAAAGCTTCAAGGAGTTTGATAGTGAATTTTCAAAGTGTGTATTTTCCAAAGTTGAGGAGCGGCTAACTGAACTGATAAGGGGGGATCTGGAGAGTGCTTCTGCAATTCAGTAAGTCATGGAAATCAGACTATGAAAGGATATGCAACATGTAAATAAAGAAGGGCAAGCAAACTATAAACACTCACGTGGATTGCCAGTAATGGCACGTTGAGAAGAATGGGAGGCATTACTGAAAAAATCTTCTTGAAATGGTCTTTCTGACACTGAAAAGTGACTAGGAAGGTTGGAGTTCTCTCTGGAGACATCAGATTTCCAGAGTTTCTCCACTGAGCGATTGCCCTGAAGAAATTAAAGAAATCATTTTTCAACGGATACCTAGGAAGAAACTGCTTAATCTCTAAAGGATTAAGGTGAAAGTGCATTTAATATCTACGCTGCAATACATTTCACAAACCAAATGGACAATCCAACTGCAGCTTTTAGAAAGAATTAGTGATGGTTAAATGTAAAACATGGCAAATATAAGGTGAATTGGAGAAAACAAAACGAAGCACAAAAAGCTTTAGCTTTAATCTACTGTTTGTTTACAACAAGCACCTCTACAACCGAAGCACAAGCGAGAATTCTGAAGAAAAATGTATGCATATTAGTCACCTTAAGGGAGGCATTCCCATGTTTTTCTGCATCACTGACAGAAATAGGAGATAAAAACTTGGCAAATTTGTCCTCCGAAGTTTTTGAAGCGTGTTCATCAGATATCCTATCAAGGGAAGGTTCTGGTTGGCCATTTTTTATACTTGAAGAACTGGCTGAGTGGAGTCTGCCATCAGGACTTGAAGTGGAAAGGTTAGGTTTGACCCTCACCAATTTCTTCATCCCGGAAAAGAATAAACCTGAAACTTTCTCCTTAAAAGTTGATCTTTCATTTTTCATTTCTGGAGTCTTTTTAAGAAGAAAAGATTTCCTAGACAGTGAGAGAGAATTTTTTTCATTCTCCCTAATGCTTTCATGGAATGGAGAAGCTGGAAGGGACCCTGAACTCTTAAAATTCTTAGGAGAATGCTCAATAGATTCCTGCGCCATGCTTACGTCCTGTTTTTGACCACAGGAACCCAATGGCGAAATGGCCAGGTTATCAGTCCCCTCTTCTTCTTTCTTTAACTCAGGAATGGAAAGCATCTCACCCAACGTACTTGAGTTATTTCTAAAATTTTCTTGTTCATGGTTACTATCATTTGATGTTACTGATTCCCATCTTTCTGAAAGCCGTTTCTTGGCTTCCCTGCCCACTGATGACTCGAGCGAGTAGGATGCATGGCTGAAGGATGACAGGGACCCTGGACTATCAGATCTCATATGTACCCACGAATTCTGAGAGGTTGGAGTCACCAACTCAGAGTCACTGCAGTCACTGCCCCCTTCTCTGTAATCAGTTTCAGACCTACTAGGTGAACTCTCATCAGCAACATATCCATTGGATAGAACTGAAGCTCTTCGGTATTCATCCTTCTGTGTTCTTTTTGAATCTTTTGGAATTTTATGAATAATTTTATTAGCTGCTTCACTTGATCTTATATCTTCGTCAATTCTCAAATTTCCGTTTATGTTTCTACTTCCTCGAACTGGTAATGAAATATGAGAAACCAGATTGGTCTGTCCTTCATGAGGCATTGCAGAGATAGCCTTCAGAACCACAATTCTGGTGGGTGGAGATACAGCTTCAGCCTTCGGAAGAAAAAAACAAGAGCTCAAGTCATGTCCAGCAATGTCCCTAATCTCTTCACTGCCTGTACATCGGTTCTTCCTTGCACATTTCTCATGATCTACATCAATTGATGTTGTTGGTTTCAGTACAGTTATGCACTTGGTCTGGGTCCCCAAAGAAGTAGTTTGATGGAGGTCCTTCAGTTGATTAGAGAATAGAGAATTTGGGTCTTCTAACAATTTGAGAAACAAATCTTTATTTGAATTTAGCACATCAAGAGCATCTTTGAACTCTTTTGACTGGAGAAGTCTTTCATTAGTAGCTAGGCGCTTTGCTTCAATAAACTTCTGGTGAACAAGAGCCATCCTCTTCTCTGTCAAGTTTCCATGATAGTCTCTATGATGAAGATTTTCATTACCCATTTGATCATTGCTTGAAAGTTGGTTCTTAACTTCATACACATCTTTATACTTCTTTTCATGGATGTGCAAGTCACTCCTGTTCTTCATCTGATTAAAGTTGCTTTCTTGCTGCTTCCGGTGGTGAGAATCAGTCTCTTGCAAATTCCTTCTGCAAGCTGGAATTTTTTGCTGGACTGGCAATGAATTCAGGCCCATTAATTTTGCAACAATACTGGGCGGTTTCTCTTTCAACTCTATTGCAGTTGACATTTCCTGTGCTATTAGCATCTTCATCGAAGTTTCACCCAACCTCCTCCCAGCTCTCTTCCATAACTAATTAGTTACATGTCATCATACCAAAGATAGAACATATATTAGCTTTTCGTTTAAGGCATAGTTCTTACAACATCAAGATATATATACAGTTCATTTCAGTGCATACCTGGGAACCAATTATATTAATTGCTTTCTTCACAAAATCAGGCTGGTCCTTGCGAACTGGATAACCTGATACTGAAAAAATTCATGCTAACAATCCTAAACTTGTGAATGGTATCAAACGAATAGCTTCAAAATCTCTGGTTGCATAAATCATGAGATAGTAGCCACGAAAAAATATAAAAACATTGCAATGTAAGTGAAGCCCTAAAATTTATATATGATCAAATTTGCAATATCAATTTGCAAATAGTTCATAAAGATAGTGAACAACAACATAATATAAATCAATTTCACCTTGAACCTAACAATAGAAATATTTTGCATGTAATTCTTTTGCCTTATAGTCAATAAACAGAGTTCAAGTCGGTGTAAATTACAATCGGAGTAAACTTGGCTAAAAAATCCCACAAATATACTGTTCAAAACATCTTATTCAAACGGCTATATTGAAACCAGAAGCTTACTAAGGGCGTCTCCAGCCGAACTCCAAACGACTGTAAGGTGTAGCTGGTTTGCTCCATTCGAACGGCAAAAAAATTACTAATCGGTAGAGGGTGAACAATGCAACACCAATATTGGAGTGGCACTGTTCACCTACGCAATTTTTCTATGTCAACTGGATTTGTCGAAGAAACGAGCGAAAGAGGAGAAGACGGTTACCTTCGCAGAAGCGCGAAAATGGAGTTCGATTGGAGATGAATCACAACATTTTTTAGTTTTACTGCATTTTGGAGTGGAAAATGGGATTTTCGGTTGGAGATGCCCTAACTAAATAATAACTAATGCATAGAAATTAAAGTACCCCATGGATTCCAAATAAGAAAAATCATAAAATCACATCATCTTGATGTACAACTGCAATTAAGACTTAAGGAAAGAGGAAGGAACAAAAAAGACAACAACAAAAGAAAAAGAAAACAGTTTTACCTTCTCCCTGCGTTTTATCAGTGAGCAGCTTTGTTCTAACCACACCAATGCTCACGTCAAACATATTGAACTTGTTTCCTTTACATGTTGGTTATAACACTTTTGTCCTAAGCTTTTTTTATCTCCAAACCATTCATCTTTCAACCTGGCCAAAAAAAATCATAAAAGAGATCGACAGAAATGGTTTATTCCTTTTAATTTTCTTATGTTGGAGATTATGATATGACCAGCTATATTACTCACCAGGCTTACATTGGAGATAATTTTCCTCTAGAGGACTGCAGAGGGGCTCTCCACTTGTGAAGCTCTAACCAAACTAGAACATCACGATCAGAATCAGGTAGTCTGAGATGTAGATTTTAGAAAGATCCAAACTGCACATCGTAGGGGAAAAAAGGGGAAAATTTTAAAAACCAAGAAAAGTAGATGCGCAAATATAAAATCGAACAGTTTAAATTGAAAGAAAAAATTTAAAATCAGAATCAAGAAAAGGAAGAAAGCTTGAGCAAATTTGGAAAGAATGAAAAAAGTTAAGCCGAAAAAGATTCTCGCCGGTGGAAGCCCCAGCATGACGAAAGCTGATTATCTTTTGACAGAAATTAAAAATATATAAATACCTGGGGAAGCTTTCCTCAAAGAAAGAGTGAGAGAGATAAAATGGTTCGATCCAAGCAAAAACACTATAAAAAAACAACAAATCCTCAGATCATTCATAAAGATCATGCCTTCCAATCATTAAAAACAGCATGGGATCGCATTTATGCGAAATTTCTTCCACAAAAAACACCCATCCGTGCACATAACCATGACAGAAAGGACAAATGCAGTCGTGTGAACTAGGTTTAAATCCAACTCCAAAACTTTCAAGAAAAAAAAATAAAACTTTTTAATGTCGATAGCATGCTCCAGTAATCGAGATCGGAAAAGACATCCATTAACAGAAAATATGTAAAGAAACCAAAAGCAAACTTTTGCAACCTTCTACTTGTTGCGAGAGAGAGAGAGAATGGGATTTTTTGGGCATCTACCAAAAGCTGCGATCTGTCAACTTCTAGATCCCAAACAGATCAAGATCTGGCGTCGGCGAAGGGTTCTTCCCTGTAGTTGGGCTCGACGTCGGCTACTTGTCTAGCATGTCACCGGCGACTCTACAGAGTTCTCGATTGCGATGTGAGTGTGCAAGATCAGTGGGTAGGGTGGCTTCAGCTTTTAAGCCGAAATAACAGCGCGCACGGACTTTATAACTTGTATATTCGCACCATTGTAGCAGTAATAACTAATATGGTACGGAATATATTTTATTTATTTAATTAATAATAACAGCCAAAGTTCAATAAATTAATTATATTAAAAATTATATAATCAGAAATCACGCTTTAGCAAAAAGATCAATAAAAAGGTTAGAAAATTAATTAATTAATAAATTTGAGAAAAAAAGAATTCTCTTCTCTCATTAATAGTATTTAGTTCTTATTAGGAGCTGAATTAGGATTTTTTTTGCAGTTGGATAAAATAAAACTAGGTCATAAGTAATTTTAGGAGAAAAATTTTAAAAAAAAATCTTAAAATTTTGAACAAAAAAGAAATTACTATTGAGATGAAGCAAAATAGAAAATACAATTCTATTAAGTAGTTGTTTGATTTGCAATAAAATGAATGCAAAGTATTTCAAATGCACGTGCTTTGAGAATATTTATATTTGGTTTAAAGTAAAATAAATGCAACATAAAATTTTGATGCATTTAAAATTTATTTCCTAGTTCAATTTTGATGTATTTGAAATTCTTCATATTTTAGATATTTCCAAACGCACTATAAATTTATAGCCATTATCACCACCCAATTAGTCTGTCGACCGCCATCGCCACTCTAGTTATCGACATCTACTGCAACCAACCATCGCCTACCTTTGGTCGCCACCATCACTCGACGGCCACTGCCATATTTAGTTGTTTGTTGTCGTTACTAGCCACCAACCATGTCACAGTTGATGACAACTACCTATGAGCTCCGTCATCGTCATTGGCCACCGCTTATCTTTAGCCACTACCATCGCCACCACCGCCCACCTCCGGCCAATGTCGTTGCCCACTACCCACCACCGACCACAACAACTACCCACATCCAGTCACAATAGTCAACGCTTGCACCACCCCCATCACTAACCTCCACCGCCGCCTACCATGGGTTGTCATCCATTGTCACCATCACCCACCCCCACTAGCCATCGCTCCAACTCTAATCGCCACTAGCAACCACTCGCCCTCCCATTAGTGTTGTTTGACAACTATCCCCCCACCACCAACCACTAACTACTAACATCTTTGGAGTTTACATTGCAATCATTTTACTTCAAGCAAAAAATAATAATAAAAGAATCCTCTGCATTTGCTTACTACTTATTCAAACAAGACCAAAACATTTCAAATACATTTCATTTATTTTTCAACAAACCAATCAGCTTCTAAGAGAAAAAAAAAGGTTGGAAAATTACAAACCAAACAAAATTCATTAACACTCCAAAATTCATTTTCCACTTCAAAATTCATTAACACTCCAAAATACAATAACTCATCTCCAATCGAACTCTGTTTCTCAACATAAAAATAATATTCTAAGTATATTTTTCTCATCTTTTTTCTTTATATTTATTTGTAATCATATCTTTATATTTATCAAAATTTTGAATTAGGTCTACATATAATTTTTTTATTAAAAAATAAATCTTACTTGATAAATTAATTCAGAATACAATTATGCACTTAATAAAATAAATATTTATTAAATGAAATAAAATTACATTAAAGCACATAAATGTGTTTATAAATTATTTAAAATGAATAACCTAATTTAAATAAATGGATTACATTAAAAAATTTAAAATAATGCATTTATAATTTATTAATTTTAAAAATTAATAATAAAGAACCTAAACTTAATAACCAAATTTTCTTCGTATTAAAAAAAAAATAAAAGTCATCTGTGAATAGTGCAATGCAAATATTGACATCACCATATTCAACTCGTAAAATTGCCGAGGTGTTTTGCATTCGATTAGAGCTGGCGGCGGATGACATACACATGTAATGATGCTCGAATTGAGTTGGTCTAATAATGGAACTCAATTGTACAGATAATAAGTGATCCCAAGATTCAAGCAATCCTATAAAAATTTAGAAGTCATGACTGATACATCATTGAAAATTAATTCGATCAGGCACGAATCTTGAGGTATATTCAAGTTAGAAACTTTCAAAATTAAAATTGGAATCATGTAAACTTTGATTTCAACAAACTTATAGCTAAATTGAACATCTCAAGGAAGCAAACCCAATGACCCCGAAATAGATCCAATCCCAGCCCAAACGGGTTCAAATCAAGGGACTGAAGCGTATTTCGAAGGTTAAAATAATTATCGGATGAAAAAATGATCACTAAATATGACATGCTTATAGTCGAATCAAGTGGATCGACAAGACAAATGCAACAACCTCAAGATCGCTTAGTTTTGAGACCATTAAGACACTTAAATGCTGAAAAAAAATACTTCATAAGTGGTGGAATCAATATGGGCCATCCAATGAAACACTCTGAATCTGCCCTAGATCTTCTTCATATTTATAGGGTATATCACTCACAAAAATTTATAAATAGACCTCCACTCTACATGAAGGAGGACTTTTGGCTGGAGATTGGAGAGAGCACTGAAGCTTCAAGAATCTTGAGCTCCACTTAAGCACCACCGCAGGTGAACTTCCATCAGCTGACCGGATTGGACCTCCGCCCGACCGCCATTCGACTACCCCCCTGTCATTGACCGCTACTGGACTTCCACCCGACCACCCACCGTCGTTGGACTACTGTATGACTGTTTTCGGACTTTCTCTTGACCATCGTCCGACTTTTTCCAAACTCTCAAATCTATTGTAATTGCACCACCTCTGAGTTAAGAGATCAATCAACCTTTATAATTCACTTAAATTTAGTAGAATCTTTTCACCTGAGCGAGGCCCCAAAGTTTTTCCCTCTTCGGGTTATCCACATAAAAAAAAATCCAGTATTTTTTTTCTCTATCTTCAACTATATCTTTGTGTATTGAATATTCTTGCATTGCTAAAACAAAAAATTTACACACTCTACCGCCGTGAATATCCCAGCCTACACCAATGCCCTTTAATCATACATGAGCAGTAACCATCACTCCATTCGATTGCTTCTGCGAAGAAGATACTGATCTTCAATGCCCATAATTTTTGGGATAGAAAGTAAAAAAAAAGCGTCAAATGCTTATTAAGTAATAAATTTAAAGTATTTTAACTCGTTTTATGAGGAATTTATTATTCGCTTGAATTTGGAGCATTCCAAATTAATTGCATGGAAACATTGCTCACTGCCCCAAATTTATCTATTTTTTAAATAAATTAAAACGAACTTAATATATTTAAAATAAGATATGACAATAGGACTGTAATAATAACATAAAATCAAGAGTAGAATGAATTAATGTGACTTTAGTACAGCTGTGACTAAATTTGATAAATTTAGCTATAAGTTGAGTGTTAATAAAGGCTCCTTTTACAATAAATATGGAAAACTCCTTCATAAGTATTGTTTTTTTTAAATTTTTTTTCCTTCATAAGAGGAAAAATTAGGTTACTATAGGAAAATATTTAGAGGGATAATTTGTTTGATATTATATGTTGTATATGTTTTCTTCTCTATTATACATTGGGGAGCTTTCCTAATGAATGAATACATCGTGATACTTCGTCCTTAACATGGTTATAAGTTAGGTTTGCACCACTTGCTCGTTGTAAATTCTTACTCCTCTGTATCTCGCTCTAACTCATTGAAGTTTTAATACATCGTGATACTTCGTCTTTAACATGGTTATAAGTTAGGTTTGCACCACTTGCTCGTTGTAAATTCTTACTCCTTTGGATCTCCCTCTAACTCATTGAAGCTTTAATTTATCTTATGTATCGCTCATTCTTATTTTCTTCCTTCTAACACGCTCTCGCTCATATAACTCCCACTTTTCATCTCTACTCACATCAGTTCTACAACACTTCACCCATTTGTAAACTCATCTTCACCTATTACTATGTCACTATTCAACTCTTTCTTTCCAAAATTTTTGGGCACCTCTAAACAAACTAAATGGCAAGAACATTTTTTCTCCACACAAACACCGAGTTCTAGACAACTATTATATTTTGCAAAAATCATCAAAGTAGGGATGCCAATTGCCAATATATTAACTCTAGGAACATAAGGAGGGGTTAACTAGGACATAGAGAGAGAAACTCTCTTAAAAAGTTTACAAGGGCCGACTATTTTTTGAAACGCTCCCTTAAAAAAATTTACTTCTCATTCACTTCTACTCTAATTTTTTTAGTGCATATTATGACTCTCTCTCTCTTATAAAACTCATTATACAATTTCATCGCTTTCAATCAATCATTAGTTGATTTCCACCCTTAGAAAATGGCCTCTCTCAATGGAGAAATTATTTTGTGTAGAGACCGAATGCAGAATGCGTCACGATAGCAGTACCGAGTGAAGAAATGATGTGGCACATTCTGATAGATCTCGGAACGATATTCCGTGTCCGCACAGAATAATTAATCCTCTCAATGACTTGTTCAAAGGATTTGCTTTACCTCAATTATATTTTAAAGGAATTTGGCACAGACAGACTTCCCCAGAATCGGCCATCAAATACTTCTTCAAAACAGTAGGCCCTCAATGACAACAAGTTGATCAAATTTATTACTATGCATTTAATTTGCAAAATTTTTCGGGAAACTAAATAGACAAAAACTATGAGGAGTAGTAGCTTGTTTGGTCTTCTTTTGGATTATATTTTTTTTCATTTTTAAAACCATCCAACCACTACTATTAAGAGTCCTGCAATTCATTTTGGGTGGTTGGATTGAATTTGCCAAAATTAGATAGTTTAAAGCTATTTAATTTCAATGGCCCAAAAATAAAAATCTATGTTAAGATACTGATACATAGGCCAGTGTTGGACAGGCTTCAAAGCCAATTTAGGTCGATGAGATTAATGTGTAGTTGAGAGATTATTCTGTGCAATATACAAAAATTTCTAATTAAAAAAAATTCAATAATAAAAAACTGTTTTAGACACTAACAAAAAAGCCGTCTCAAACAAAACCATAAGCTATTTAACTGTGATAGAAACAAAGAGCTCAAGATAAAATTAAAATTATCGAATTTATTTTGAGATAATATAAATTTTAATTGATTCTTTGTATATTCCATTTTTTTCATTCATCTCAAAAGAAATTCAACTATTTTAGAATCCACCATGAACAAAATTTGACCAAAAACATCCAAACCAAGCCATTAAAACTCAGAATCCATTTTTCTTATTTCCACATTGGTATGATGCAATCAATATTAGCATAACCACAAGTTAAGATGGTATTCATAGTTATAGCCACAGAAGGAAAACCCAGCAATCCAGATTGAATAAATAGTTGGCCTCAGAACAAAATTGATTAGCCTAAATTAGGACAAATTGGAGAAGTAACAAGAAATCCTTTTATCCAATACATACTGTAGAGTTCGATGTGAAACTGCTGCAAGGACGAGTGAATATTAGTAGTCAAGTCCACCCATGCCACCACCACCCATAGAGGAAGCAGCTTCTTTCTCATCTTTTGGCAGCTCCACAACCACAGCCTCTGTTGTGGTCATTAGAGAAGAAACACTGCAACGTGAAAGTGAGGTTATATAAGGTATAGATGGAATTGGAGAGAAGACTATAAAGCCTAAATAGGCATGACAAAAGATGAGAGATCATTTGAAATTATTCTAGGCCTAAACCCTAAATATTCTATATATCTTGTTCATTTACCATTGGATTTATGTTTTGAGTCTCTTACAACATTTGCACGGTACATAATACACATAATGAGGTTATAAAGCATATTGAATTGTATGATAAGAAATATGTAGATTATGCAAATGTTGAAAAAAGTGGCCAAGGGTATAATAAATGTGACTTTCACATAAGGATGGGTGAATAATCCTTTCTAGGGTAGTAGAATATTTCAAGTTAGGGCATCTCCAACTGAAAATCCTATTTTTCACTCCAAAATGCAGTGAAACTCAAAAATGTCGTGACCCATCTCCAATCGAACTCCATTTTGCACACTTCTGCGAAGGTAACCATCTTTCTCCTTTTTCGTGCATTTCTTCAACAAATCCGATTGAGACAAAAAAAAATCGCGTAGGTGAATAGTGCAACAACAATATTAGCGTAGCACTAAGGGTGTAAGTGAACCGAGCCGGCTCGTGAGCTGGCTCGTGAGCCGGCTTGAACTCGTCTCGTTAACAAGCTCGCGAGCCCAGCTTATCGAGCTTCGAGCTCGAGCCTACAATCGAGCTCAAATGATCAACCCGACTCGACTCGAAAGCTTATCAAGCTACTCGATAAAATATATAATAATACGCATCACATGCGTTGGTGATTCTCAAACGAGCTCGATCTCGATCTCGAGCTCAAGCTTTTCAAACGAACTCGATCTCGATCTCGAGCTCAAGCTTTTCAAACGAGCTCGAGTTTTCGAGTCGAGCTCGAGCTTGATATTTTCTAAACTAGTCGATCTTGAGCCCACTAATCGAGCTCAATATAAGGCTCGAGCTCAATAAGGATTAAACGAGCTAGGCTTGATAAGGCAAATACTCAACTTGACTCGACTCGTTTACACCCCTACGTAGCACTGTTCACCCTCCACCGATTAACAATTTTTTTGATGTTCGAATGGAACAAACCAGCTACACCTTACAGTCGTTTGGAGTTTGGCTGGAGACTCCCTTACAACTTAAATTTTGGATTTATCTCATAATATATTTTATTAGTTTATTTTCAACATTAAAGGCATACAATCTTATCAAGGAATGTTTAAATATTAATATTTTCCCTTCTACAAAAGGAAATTTTATTACAATCGTGGCTTTCATAGATGAAATCATTCTAGTTCTATTTATTTACTTGGATGTTAAGAATATCATGTCAAATGGAATGATACTTGAAAAATGTCAAGAACAAGTTTATAATATCAAGTGAAAAGCCAAGTGATGCAAATCTTTGTCAATTTAAAGAAAGCTCGAAAAACTTGATTAGAGAGAAAAAAATTAAAGATTGAAGTAAGAAGATTGCAACAATCTTTTAAAAATCTTCGAACAAAGCAAGCTCTGTTCCCACACCCACGCCACCCTACCTAGAACTATGAATGATTCAATTTTGAGCTGATATGGCATCAACTCAAATGATCGTATTAAGGCTGGCAATAAAATCGTGGGTGCATTTGAAAATCATTCAAATTGGAGGAATTTCAAATACACTCAAAATGCACTATCTAAGGTATTTGGAATATACTCCTTTACACTCACATTTTACTTAAGTTCAAACCAAACACCAAAATTTTTTAATACCCCTATATTTGGATTACTTTAAACCCTAAATACATGCAAACCAAACAGGCCCATAGACCAAAAAGAGATGAAAACACAAAGAGGTAAAGCTTAGTAAAATTGATAAAGAACTCATAAGTATAAAGAGATCAAAATGCCCCAGGGGAAAAGAGATGATTCACAGAGCTTAGTGTGGCATACGAGAAAGCCAAAATTTTCTCGCTCCAACAGAGTTTGAGCAAAATGGCCTCTTCTAAACATTCCAAATCAATCCACAAAAACACAAATTACTATTATCTAGTTACAAAAAACTAAATTAGGCCATAATATATTTAAATCAAATTCATTTTCAAGCCAATTTGATCCAATTTTAATTAAAACCATTTTTTTCATAATTTTTAAAAATTAATCATTTATTTATTACATTTTTCTCTTCTAATGGATAAAAAAAATTTAAATTTAAACATTTGATAGAAGTAAATATGACAAATTTTAAATGCTTGGACATATCCTCATAACCCTATTTTTATAAATAAAGATCCATGTGTGCAATTGAATTATTATAATGACTAATTGAATTAATAAACTATTTGCGGTCAATTAAGCGTTTACTCCTTCACTAGATAAATTTCTTAAAAATAAATAAAAGAAACAAGAATGTACTATAATCCATATTAGTTGAATGCATGTTAAAGATAAATTTCTTCCAAATTTATGCAAAGCAGAACTTAAAAAAAAAAGTTATATCATGTTATATATTGGTTGAGAAAATATTTCAGGCATGTATTAAATGAAAATCAGAATTGTCTCAAGAAATTAACATTATATAATAATTAAAAATAAAATGAAATTGTTAGAAGTAACAGAAGTAATGCCCAAGAATGCAACATTTTGGAAATTTCCCATTACTCCTTCACTGAACAATTGAACATCAATTGGCATGGGTGGGATAGATAAAAAGGATCATCACTTACCTTGCAGCATCCACTAATGCAGTTCTAATTACTTTCAGGGGATCAATAATACCAGCCTTCACCAGGTCAACATATTCACCTGGATAGAACAGCATCAAATGAGAATTGTGTTTAAAAAAAAGCATTAGCGAACAAATTTCTACAGGTTCAATAGAAATTTCAAGAGTGACAACCTTTGGCTGCATCATATCCTAAGTCGGGACTATCCTGCTCCAAGAGCTTTCCCACAACCACGGCTCCCTCTACACCTGCATTTGATGCAATAGTGTACACTGGGGTCTGCAATATGACCCAAAAAAAAAGTTAGATGACCTAAACAGTAATAAATTGGAAAAACTAGATCAATCTCACTTTTCAGAAATACTAAAATTCTCCTTACCCTCAAAGCATTTTGAATAATTTGCACTCCTATCTTCTGATCGAAGTTGGCAGTATGCAACTTGTCCAGCTCCTTGGACGCATAGAGGAGGGCAACACCTCCACCTGCACAATAAGTATTAGAACACATACTTAGTGGTCAAGAGAAGATAAGATCATGTCAAATTTCACAACTAGAACCTGGTACGATTCCCTCCTCAACAGCAGCTTTGGTAGCATTCAGAGCATCATTTACTCTATCTTTTTTCTCGCTAACTTCAGCTTCACTTGCCCCTCCTATCTGGAGATTTGCAAGCACAAATAATGAATGCCTTGAATTGATAAAAATGAACATTTTCAACTGAACAATATTATAATCTAAAACAGTAAAACCATCTAGATGGCACCTAAACAATCCAAATTCCTAAATTTAACAAAAAAAACAAAAGGAAATATATGGAATTGTGATCCGTGCCATCATAGAGTCGGGTAGCAATCATACAATTTTGAGCGTGCTCACAAAACATATGTAAACCAAGTAAACCCATTTTATAATCACAGATCTTCAACCATCATATTAGCATATTAACATGACCATGAAAATAACACACCAAAAACTCAGGTATTTTGCAGGACCAAAAATATGACAAGGTTCAATCCTCTGGGAAAGCTAAAAATTCGCCTCCACAGTTGCAGGACCAACCATGAAACAACTGAGCAATGAGTCAAATAGATCATAAACTTTCGATATCCATCATATAGATCAGGACTTAACTGGCTATGGAACTGTGATCACAGGAAGATACAAGGATGATAATATGGATGAAGGGCAACGGTAGCTATTAATAGACATACAGCTTTTGCATTTCCTCATCTTGTACCAATTTTGAAAGAAATCTAACCTTTAGAACAGCAACACCACCAGAGAGCTTAGCCAACCTCTCTTGCAACTTCTCCTTATCATAGTCAGATGTACTCGACTCAATAGTAGATCTTATCTGCAGAATAAAGGAACATTAGTAACATGTTAATGTCCACCTTCTTATTAAAAAAAAAAAAAAAACATGAAGAAACAAGTGGAATATTGCAAAAACCTGATCGCATCTCTCTTCAATAGCATTTTTGTCACCAGAACCATCAAGTATAACAGTATCATCTTTGGAAACTGTCACCTGAAATTATCAGTCATCCAGTTATGCTTCTAGTACAATTATATTAATACACTTTTTAAAAGTGTTGATAAATTATCCTAAAAATAGCAGAGATATTTAACCATATATAGGTCAATGATAAATACATCTATAGGCCAATGACAAATACATATAAACTGTGTACATGCATGCATTAGTCCTTCTGCAATCATCAATATATGGTTCATATGTAGCACATCCATTGCTTACTACAATATTGGGTGCGTGCTTGTGAGAGAGAGAGAGAGGGAGAGGATGATAAATTTTCAATTAGGAATATTTATAGCTACTTTGTGTTACGAAATAGTCGATCTCACAGATAGCAAGCTACAATATTGGGTTTACTCTTATCATGATTACATGAAATAAGTGCAAACACGGTGCAGCATTTTTCTATTGCATGTATCAGACTCGAACATAAATTACTTAACCCAAAGATTATATGAAGAAAACATTACCAGATGCAGTAAAATCAAGAAAGATTTACGTTTTTGTTGTGATGAGCAAATTTTTTAAAAAAAGATTAAAAAAGGCGAACCACATCAGAAAGAATAAAGGGAAGAGATCTGTGTGGGATCACTTCTGTTTTTATTTTGGTTTCTAAAAAGCATGCATATTTAGCGTACTTTTTAACTATTTTTGTTCATTATACTTAAAAACAAATCCAATTAATTTAAAAACACTCAAAATAATTTTGATGCTTTTTAAATAATTCTGCAAAAAGTAAACAGACATCACAACCAACCACCACTGCTGCCTTTGTCTTATCGATAATTGTTACAACTATCCTATAAATCAATTTATTTAATATTCCATAAAAACAAGAACAACACATTTGAAGATACTAAATATATTTTATTTTATATAAAAACATGGATAAATAAAATAAAAACAAAAAATAGAAATGACCCCAAACAGTCCCTAAGAAACTTGAAATATCAAAAGATCATTTATAGTTGCAAATAATGAGAAAATAATATACAATGAGGATAGCAAGAGAGCATGATGAAAAGGAAGACAAATTCGTTAAAAGCTTTTGGAATGCACTAATATTTCTGGTAAGATTTCCAAAATAAAGGATTTATCCAAAGGCAAAATGAGCTGTAAGAACATAACAGAAAACTAAAGATCAGTTGCCATACACCCCAACTATGTTACTACTGTACGCAGAGTGGAAGTCAAATGAAAAATTGAAATAAAATAAAAGTATAATGAAAGTCGTACTCACCCTTTTACATGACCCAAGCATTTCAAGTTCAACTTTCTCAAGGTTCATGCCAAGTTCCTCGGTGATGAGCTACAAGCCAAGAAGCAAAAATAATGATTTGCGTAACCGGTAATGAGTGAGATAAAATATATCAACATATCCAGTGAATTATCGCACCTGACCACCAGTGAGAACAGCAAGGTCCTGCAAACCAGCTTTCCTGTTCTCTCCAAACCCAGGAGCCTTGATGGCGCAAACCTAAATGAACAAGAGAGCCGCCTAAGAATTTGGCTAAATTATCCATTGAAAATTTCCTAAAACACTCAAAAACACTAGAAGTTTAATAAGACTAGGGGAAAAACTAACTTTGATTCCAGCTCGAAGCTTGTTAAGGATCAATGTTGCCAACGCATCACTTTCTATATCTTCAGCAACAATGAGCAAAGGCCTCTGCCTCTGCATTAAAAAGATAACAGAGAATCAAATGAATTTATTAAGGACTCGTATTTATTCATATAGTTTGAAAAAGAAAAATGGAAATGAAGCTGAAAAATAAAATAAAATACCTTCAATGCTAACTCCAAAACTTTCACCACAGAATTAATGCTTGAAATTTTCTTCTCGTGGATTAAAATAAGAGGATCTTCCAATTCCTAGAAATGAAGATACAAAATCAATTGTAGAATCACTTTCAAATTGACAATGTCATAGAGTAGTACTTACACATTTTTGGTTTTTCTGATTAGTGATGAAATACGGTGATATGTAACCCCTGTCAAGTTTCATTCCTTCAACCACCTCCAGTTCGTTGTAAAGAGTTTTGCCATCCTGAGAGAGTATTTCAAAATACAGTTAATCTACTAATTTACAAACCAAATCTGACGTTACTTGCGCCATAAAAATCAAGTTGTCAGCGTGAAGAGAAAGTAAAGCGCAAGTTCCAGTTCGGTGCATGACTGATCAAAAAAGAATCTAAGATTATATGGCTTATTTATACCGAGATGAGTAGAAAACATTATGAAAAGAATAAGAAGCTGTAGTTCCTAATAGAACGGTTAATTATGCAAAGCATATCGTACTTAACTTCCAATCCAGGCTAACCTTTAAAACAGTAAAATTTAATGCATAACTATTATGTTCACACATTAATTAAATGTGCAGTAAGGTTTATCCGACATATTGCACAAGTACAGGTCAAATTTTCCACTAGAATCATTATAATTTCCATGCTCAAGCGAAATCAGATTTAACCAAAATTATTAGCATGCACCAACAACTCTTCAAGGCTATATAATCCAATACTTAATTAAAGAGCAGCATTTACATGTGAAAAGAAAATTCAGGTTAGTAGCATGGCTACTTAACTCCAGTAAGAAACCCAAGTAACCTCAGTAATAACACATACATCCACCCCTCATACACACATGCTAGTTTCCATGTAAGCTAGAATGCATCAGCATCAATGTTTCAATTCCGTTTGTATAGAAAAAAACATGGACACAATACTGATTATAATCATTTCTTGTCCCATCCTCTAATAATTCAACTTTCAATATAACAAAATATTCAAATATATTTTTGAACTTTAAAATATTTCATGGTCCATTTGCAACAAAAAATTAATGCATAACCATAACATAAAACATGCCATTAACCAAATGTATTAATAAACTCCAGTACTCGTGAAAATCTGTACAATGGATTGCGAGTTCAAAAAGAATTTTAAGTAAACTTGTTTTCAGGCCAGTGAACAGAATCATTCCTATCAAACATACAAGCATACAAGTAAGATTTAAAAGCAATTTCAATGTTGAATACGTTAAGATATGTATAAGGAAGTTCTAGCATAATTAAAAGCCTCAACAAGTTATGAGACCAAATGTGTTAGAAATATTTTTCACCTTTCAAGTACACAATAGCATAAAATTTATCAAAAAATCATGTAAAATGACATATTCAAAGTTTCTCCTCTACTTAACATCATATTATAGTGCAATTGAATGTGTAAGCGGATATCACTTTCCAATCAAAAAATAGATTTTTTTTCAAAGGTATATTAGTTCCCTAGTGTATGCTTTTTGTTAATGATATTCTTTTTGTTGATAAGACTAGAGAGGGAGTTGAAGGTAAACTTTAATTATGAAGATCAATCTTAGAGTCTAAAGATTTTCATTTGAGTAGATCTAAAACTAAATATATGGAGTGTAATTTTAATAGTAATAAATCTAGCAGGGGGATTGTGACTTTGGGTGATCAAACCATTAATAAGAGTACATATTTTAGATATTTTGGGTCTATCGTTTAGAGTGATGGTGAAATAGATGGTGATATTATTAGTAGAATTCAAGTTGGAAGGTTGAAGTGGAGGAATGCATCGGGCTTGTGTGATAGAAAAGTCACCTCAAACTTAAGGGAAAATTCTATAAGATGGTGGTGAGAACGACAATGCTTTACAGTGCAGAGTGTTGTCCATTAAAAGAGAAGCATAATATTAAGTTAAGTGTTACAGAGATGAAGATGCTTAGATGGATGAGTGGCTTTACTCTTAAAGACAGGATCCGAAATGAGCATATTCGTGAAAAGGTTGGAGTAGCTCTAGTGGAAGATAAGATTAGAGAGAGTCGTTTTAAACATGGTTTAAAATTGCACAATATGAGGCTCACCTTGAAGCCCGCCTTTGCGCAATTCCAGTAAAAAATGCCTCGATGCTTACGCCTCGAGTTTTTTTTATGAGGCTTGCACCTCAACTTGGTTGAGGCCCGCCTCGCCTCACTGGCATGAGGCTTACGCCTCACGCTATATATATTAAAACTTACATAAATCTTGAAGTAAATGCCCGACATTGGACTCTATAGGAGAGGAGGAAGGGGAGAGAGCAGTTCACCATAATAATGATTTAAATGAAAAACCCCTTAGTGATGACAGTGTTGATGACTTATGAGTTCTTATGTGATATATCATTGCTATTTATTTTTGGAATTCATAATTATGTGTTAATGAAAATAATACTGGGATTTCAGAAAGATATAATTTTGAGTTTATCTATATTTCATATTGTCTTATTATTGAGATATTTTGATTTCACTTCATATCTTATGCTTTTTTATGTTTTATATTATTCACTCATTAGCATATAACAAATTTATCATTTTATATTTACGCAATCTTTTGATTTTGAGGCTTACGCCTCAAAACGCCTTGAGGCTTACGCCTCGCCTCACGAATGAAAAACGCCTCAATCCTCGAATACGCAATTTTAAACATTGGTTTTAAATGATTTGGTCACATAAAACGGAGGCCTTCCGATGGCTCAGTTAGGAGCATAAATGTATTAGATTTGGCTTATGTTAAAAAAGGTAGAGATAGACCTAAAAAACTTTGTTAGAAAATATTAAAAATGACACTTAACAGGACACAATGGAGAAAAAGGACTCATGTAGCTGATCCTATCTACTGGTATAAAGGCTTGATGTTGTTTATTTTGTATATTAGTAACCTAGTACATACCAACTATGAAATCCTTTTCTATCCTTCTAAAATGAAACTTAAGCAACAAAATATTTTTCACCTTTCAAGTATGTAATACCATAAATTTATCAAAAAATCAAGCAAAATGACATCTTCAAGGCTTTTCATCTACTAAGCATTATATGATAGTGCAATTTAATGTTTCAACCATTAGAGCGGAGATAACTTTACAATCAAATAATAGATTTGTTTCAAAGGGAAATTGAAGATAGATTCATGATTAGGTGTACCAGTAAACTAGTACATACCAATTATGAAAACCTTTTCTATCCTTCTAGAAGAAAACTTCAGCAACTTAGTAAGCCTTAAAATATAAAAGAAATCTAATTAGAAGTAAAAAAAGCACGGGCCTTTAAATAAAAAGCCATATGAGAATTATTTAATACATATACCATTTGAACATTGGAAAAAGGGAATTTCTTCCAAAAAAAAAAAGCAATTTTCATTCATAATAGTTTACATCATTTCTTGTTAACGCCAAAAGTTAGCATATCATTTCACTCAGGTGTTTACAAAATTAAATATTGATTTGACTATTATAATGCTGAATATGTCTCCTGCAAGACCTGTCTGTCATTCTCTGGTATCTATATCAATGTGCATTAGGCTTTGTTTGGAATAATTTTTAGCCACTATTTTTTTGCTCCTTTTAAGAATTTTTTTTTACTAAAAACTACTTTATAAAGCAGTAAAAAAACTGTCCCAAACAAATCTTAGTCTAGTACATTCTAGTACATTGATCAATAAATGAAGAAAGCCACGGCCAAAAAAGTTGACACTGGTAATCATTGAATGCACTAATTCAACAAGTAAATAATAGATCTAAAGAAAATATCACCATCTCATATAGATTCAAGCAAAGGTAATAACTTGTAAGCACAATATGAATTCAATTAGCCTATCTTTTAAGGATATAAGAGGAATAATAATCCCACGCATGCACAAATTTGTCAGAAACAATTTCAACTAGGTTAAATCTAAAATAAAGTCTAAATTAATGGTAGACATGAAAAAGGCATCTGCCTTCTTATATTCAAGCTCAATCAGGCACCACTCAAACAAATATGAAAATCCCTTTCCACCACATAATTTTCTTACATCAAATAAATCAAAACATATTCATGAATACAAATTTCTAAGGGCTTATATATCAGCAGTCTCCAAGGTACAAGTAATATGAAATCTAGTAAGCCTTCAAAAGCAACTTACAGCAATTGTGATGACGCCTTCTTTGCCAACTCTCTCCATTGCCTTTGCAATTAGTTCTCCAATCTCTCGCTCTCCATTTGCAGAAATTGTACCAACCTTTAAATGAAAAATTATAGCATGAAAACCATAGTATCTACCTCACCTCAACAATGGAAGGAGCAGAAAACAATGACCACAAAAAGAAGAAACATAAAAGAATGATCAGATGGCATCTGTGTGTGTGTGTGTCTATATATATATATATATATATATATATATATATGGATCTATAGAGAAGAGAGAGAGAGAGACAGCTAATATGGGAGGAAAAACCTGAGCAATCTCCTCTGAGGTGCTGATCATTCTTGCCCTACTCTTAAGGTTGGTAACAACAGAATCAACAGCCATGCTAATACCTCGCCTTAGATCCATTGCATTCATCCCAGCTGCCACTGACTTACATCCTTCAGCAAAAATTGCTCTAGTAAGGACTGTTGCACATGTGGTACCTGTGTATAGTTAAAAAAAAAAAGCTAAAAACTAGTAAGGTCTCATATTGTCAAATTGAGATTTATAAAGCTTAATAAGTAACGATAATAGTTTATGAATAAGATTAATGCATAGATATCCTGTGTGTGACACAAACATCCCAAATGCTTGAGAAATCTTATGCCAACACTTCGAAGTGGTAACTAATCTGAAATTGAGAGACAAATGACATGTTAATTGTAACACCAATCATATACATTAGGAGATATTATTTGCTTCGACCCAGCCTAGCTCATATTTAGATGAACATCACGGATTTTCATTTCTTGAAACTCCCTCCCAAATGATCATCCATTACAAAAGTAAATCAATATGAGCATGCTCAACTTTAGAGTTCCCTGATAAGATTCAAGCCATTACACATAAAGAAGCATTCAAAAGCCTTTCAAAAGCTACTTCTTGTCAATTAAGTATTTTTATTACAGCCTATCACTCCTAGACTTTTAAACAGAGTGCAGTTGGCGATAAAAATCTTTATAAAAAATGGGTATCATTCAATTAACATTAAACTTTTATTTAAGATGTATGCATAAAAGACATGAAATTAACTATTTAAATCTAGCAAAATTTTCATTAAACTAGTAAATATCATATGGGCGTCATAACTGCACAATTATGAAATTCTATACTAAAACATTTTAAAAAAAGTTAACAAATTTATTACTAAAAACTAAAACTCATGTGAACCCTTCAAAAGAGGATTTCCATATATGGATTTTTATGTTTAGGCTTTTCTCTCCCTCTCTCTATAACAACTCTTCTCCTTTCTAAATATATTCTGAGAGTGTGCTCACAGATGGATGGGTAAAAGCTCAAAACCTATTTATACTATGGTAGTGTTGTCATGCATGAATCGAAGTTGTGGGGATAAAAGAGATAAGGCAAGAAATTTGGACAATTGACATATACAAGGACATTTAAGAAATAAGAGGCATGCTCAATGACAGATGGTTTATAATTATTTTAAATTATAGCATTGTTGTGGGCTAGAATATACGCGGCAGTAGAGTGAGAGAATACGTATGTCTAACACTTCGACAGATAAGTGAGAGAGAGAAAAAGTAAAAGAACTTTTTCATGTGGACACAAGTACTAGCTCCTGCATACATATCTTTAATGATTTGAATATAAGCGTTTTTAACTCCTTTCTTTTCAAGAACTCTCCCTAGCACTTCCCTTGGAACTTTATCATATGCTTTCTCTAAATCAATAAATATCATATGTAGATCCTCATTATTCTTTCTATATTTCTCCATCAAACCACTCAATAAATGTATGGCTTCCATAGTAAACCTACCCGTCATGAATCCAAATTTATTTTGAGAAACATTAGTATCACGCCACAACCTACACTCCATAATTAGCTCCCATAGTTTTAAAGTATGACACATTAACTTAATTCCTCTATTACACAAAATGTAAGTGAAACATAAATTTGCAAATGCCATGTGAATTGAAAATTCATAATTGATTGCATATTATCTAAAGTAATGATCTAAACTACAAAAAAGCAATACGAATTTCTTCTGCAATTCAAGATTAAAGCAAACAGTGCATCATAAATCCATTTATAAAATATAATTCTATTTATACACAATAAAGAAAAATCACAAGTTTAGCCATAAGTTGTTTAATGAACTTAACATATAACAAAAATACCCAATTTGTGAGATATGCAAAAAAAAAAAAGTATTAACGAGTTAAAAAAAACAAACTGCTTAATTTTGTTCAATTAGAAACTCATTTTGATTAGCCACTTAATCCAATTGCTGACTAAAAAAATAGAAATTCATATTAAAATAAATTGTAAACTCCATTACGAATCAATTTGGGGCCCACCAAAAACTCATAAATCTTCTTGCACCCAAATAAAATGAAAAATAATCCCAAAACTATTATAATTGCTATTATCATTTTGCATTTCTTTATCCAAAAATTTACATATACCAAAAAATTTAAATATGCACCATTAACTTGTTTCCCTTGCGTATTAGCAGACAGCAAGTCAGCAATCCATTTTTTTTTTTTTAATTTCAAAGACTGTTCGGACTGATTTTTTAAGCCCTATGACATGACAAGCTTAACTTTGTTCGTCCATTGGCTCATAATAATTTTATTAATAAATTTCAGGCATTACATTAATGGTCTATGTTCTCCTGTAAAATTTATTAGAAACATTTTATGCGCGTCTTTAAGAATTGATGATAGGTTTGTATGCTAGTCTATGGAGATATATTTGAAAACCAATTAAAGCAGAAGCACAAACAATCTGCACCATAATATGAGATGAAAACTGCAAAAAAAAAAAACGCTAGACTCAAAAAGCAGAAAACAGTTATGCAACTATATAACTCACCGTCACCAGCAACATCATTAGTTGCATTGGCCACTTGTTTCACGAGGCTAGCACCAATGTTCTTCACTCTGTCCTTAAACTCAATGCTCTTGGCAACTGTTACACCATCCTTCGTAACCTTCGGTGCACCAAAGCTTTGCTCAATAACAACATTGCGCCCCTTAATAACAAAATAACTCACCTTTAGATACTCATCAAGTATTAGCATTAGATAAATCTCAAGTATCAAAGGCATATCAGTATGTTATGTGCCTGACAAGCTGGACTTGAATATCGGCTGGACATTGGGCAACATGAGCAGCATCAATTAACGATGTTAAAAAAGCTTAAATCAAACTAATAAAGTAAATTGCTGAGAGATATACTTCAACTGACACAAATGAAACTAATACGGATTTTATTGCAACCGATTAAAATAAATTAAATTCATTCACATGGAAAACAAATGAACAAAAGGATTTGTCATGCCTAACAAAATACAAGTTTTAACAATTTTCAATTAGTCACATTAATTCAAGGTATCAAAGCATGATCACATTAACAAAAAAAAAGTAGTACTTTAATATCTCTTTACCTTTATATAATATTATCGCATTCCGCAAGTACTATGGAACAAACTTAAAATGATTTAAGTAGCAAATACATAGCACATGATGTTAAGATAAACTGAAAATCATAAAATTATTGTTGTGGTTAACTATTAAAATATAAATGAATAATAAAATAATAGGTGAAATACTTTTATTACATGGGAAGAAAAGAAGGTAAATAATCGAAGAAATAAGTGGCCATGTGTAAGGTTGATAGGAAAAAAGGTTGTAGATAAGCTAAGGTGAAAGAGAAGAAATAAAAAAAAGGATGAGAAGTTGACGCAAAGCCTGTCTGCCTTGAAGCTATAAATGTAAAGTAAGATGAGAATTGATAAGTTCAGTTTTGCTTTTTGATTATTTTATTTCCCAAACCTTCCTTTTGAACAGCATAAAAAGTTGAATTTGGCTATCAAATTTTAGGGAAAACTAAGGCGTAAGATTTTCATCATTCAAAGCACATTATATGTTATAAAGCACAAGATTCACATAAGGAAACAAACAATTAATGCTATAAATGCTATGATGGTCACATTTTAGAGCGTTTTGGGGCCACTACTTCAAAATGTGGTAATTAAAATCGTAGTACACAAAAGCAATACTAAATGCGGACAATGTGCAAGCGCTAGTGAGCAACATGTTTTCTCTAAACAAACAATTCCTTGCATTCTTTGGTGGGTGAGGGATCCTTAAGAGTTCATGCCACAAGGCTATCGAGGCGGTGCCTCAATGACCACATATAAAACAAATTATAACAATATATTATAATAATGTATTATTTCATACTTGCATAATTTACATACCTAAATAGTATATCTCTTCAGCCCAAAACAGCGTATTTGACTCGATTTCCTTGTGCTTGAGCATGAGAGATCAATAGCTAGAGGAGATTTATTTTGTGTTTGTGTGAATGTGAAACAAGGTGAGAGCAGGTGTGTTAGACCGGTCCACTGGACCGGTCCGGCCGGTCCAGGCGGGACCGGTTCACGGGCGAAATCGCCAAAACAGCGGAGAAAGCTTCCGCCTGGGCGGAAGCCGCGCGAGACGCGCGCCTTGCGGGACGGTTTCGGGAAGGAAATTTGAGGGAGTTTAGGAGGGAAATTGATTGCAGGGACTGTTTAGGGAATTCCTTTTGAATTGTATGCATTAAGTAGTTGATTTTTCTAGGGTTTGAGGCATCTTGAATTTGGCTGAAATTTGAGATCTCTTAGATTTAGGTTTCTTTGGGCTCTAGCAGCGTCTAGAGATTTGGGAGAGATCGATCCTCCTCTCGAATTGAGGATCAATTGTATCTTTTCTATTTTGTTGCATCTTCTAGTGGAATAAAAGTCCTGCATTGATTCTTCTCACGGTTTTCCCTGGTTTGTGCTGATTTCCTGCTGTAGACAGCAGGTTTTTGCTGTTTTTCCTGCTACAAACAGCCGTTTCACTGCTGTTTGCATATCGATTTGGGTTGGGATTGCTTGCGAACTCAAGTATTACCTTAGAGTTACTTGCGAACACAAGTATTTCCTATCAAGGTGTTTGTGTGAATGTGAAACATGGTAAGAGCAAAAGAGATGACGACCAACTTTGAGTCAAGTGCAAGAGATGAGAGAGTCAATCAAAAGTCTTGGAATTAATTTTTATTTTTTTAAGTCAATTTTTAATTTTAGTTATTTATTTATTTGTATCAAAAAAAGTTATACCACATTAATTGTAGAAAATTATCTTATTGTAAAAATGAAGTTAAATAAAAATACTTTGTTGCCAAAGTGAAATAGCCACAAAGATTAGTTTATGCTATATTACTTTATTCTAGTAATTTTATGAGCTCTTAATTTTTCTATTTCAAGGCTTATGCCTCACTTTGTTTAGGCAAAGCACCACAGTTCCTGATATCACATGTTTAAACCTTCATAAAAACATTTGATGCGCAAGCAATAATTCATTTGTGATCAATACTTAATAAAAAAAAATTAAAGAGTGTCAATCAATCACAATCAACCACTCACACAAAATCGCAAGCCTTCTTGCTCACAACCCTCCCCTCCCCGTTGTGCTTCCTATCATTCAATCTCCTTGATCACTCAATACTTGATAAATTGCAACCCTCTCTCACAATCACCTCATGGCATACTATTTAATAAAGCAAAGCACAAGCCTCACTCAAACCATTAAAGTGTAGCCTCGAGACGGTTATTAGACACCTTAATGTGATGTTCACTAAGAGGTGTGTGCTAAGAAATTGAAAAGCATGATCTAAAGTTGGCAATTTCATTGAGAAAGAAGATAAAAGTAAGACAAGATGCAAAGGAAAATAGAATCACTTAAGAGAAAATGTAAGATTTTGTGGTGGGGAGGGGTGGAGTTTAAGTGATACTTGGCAAGTCTAGGATGTAGGTCTTAAAAAGAAAACAATTTTGGCCTCTACAAGTTGGTTGAAGGAGAGGTCTTAAGTGATGTTTGTATAAATTAGTTGCCAAATCGATATATGAGAATTGAAAAATCATTTGTCAATGGCACTATGCATTGAGGTTGCGCTGACAAAACAAAAGTTTAAACATTGAGGCATTTGTTTTGAATCATAAGGATAACATGGAGGCAATATTTCCTAAGTCAAAATACAAAGATTGCTCAGTACAACGTGATGGTACAGTATTATTTTAAAATGTGCTCCACATTTTGCTGAAAGGGAATCACATACGATAGTTACATCTTAAGGTGAATAGTCCTTGAGCCCCGTACCTGCAAATAACAAAACATCTAACATAGGTGGCTATTAGAGGTCATACATCCTCCCTAAAGTCCAATTTTTTTTAATTACATGTTCCATTATACCTATTAAATTGCTTGTTAACATGACAATTATATGGGATCTCATGTAAATCTGGTTCATTTAGGAGCTAATCTATTGGTTGCTTTAACCACAAATTCTATTAATTTAAGAGAGTCAAGTACAATTTAAGCCCAATCATAGACAATTCTAAAGAAGTACAAAAATATATGTGAATGCTTGGCTCAAGCTCGAATGCAAGGTAAACAACGTATGGTATGAAAAAGCTAAATATGATTCAACGTGTGCCATTCTACTCGCTTATCACTACCCCAACAGACATGGCAGCTAAGGTAGCTAGTTTTTAATTAAAGAAAAGCAGGGAGAAACCATACCTTAGGGCCCATAGTCACCTTAACAGCATCAGCGAGCTCCTCCACGCCCTTTAGCATTAAAGCGCGGGCTTCAACCCCGAATCTTATGTCTTTGGCGGCATAGTTTCTGTTCCAGGCAAACCTGCTTCCAATCTGCAACAAAACAAGCAAAACAAAGCGAATTAACAAACAAATAAATAAACCGCAACTTAATGAAACAGGCAGCGTTGTTTTGCATCTCGAATCAAACTGCATTTTTCAACTCATATTAAAACCAAGATAACAACAAAAAATTCTAAAATGCTGACTCTAATGACATAAAATGAAAAAAACTCACCTGTCGGCTGCTGCTGCTGCCGCCGCCAGCAACCCTTGCAAAATGAAGAAAAACCAAAACACGATCCGACCACCACTGATCAGAAAAAATCCAGACCAAAATGTCGCATTGATGAGATAGAGCCTCACTTACCGGGCTTTGGAGGCGATGCTCGAGGCGAAGCGATGCATATCGAAAGTCTGTCCTATAGATTCTCGCAGAGACAGAGAGTTGACAAGAGAGGTGGAAAGAGCGAACAAGAGCGGCGAATGGTCAGTTTAGTATAGGGTTTGCACGTCTGAGTGCGGAGGAGGGATGATATAAAGCGGCTGCCGGAAGTTTAAGATATTCTTTTAGAGCGAGTTCTGGTCGGGCTCTAGAAGCATCTGCGAGGGTTTAGGGTTTTCGATATGATGATCCGCAGGTTAAAGTAACTTTAATAAGAACCTACTAGGCGGACAATTTTGCGTCACAAAAACCGCTATTTTATAAAAAAAAACGAAAATGGGCTACAAAATTTATTAAGGGGATGCTTAGTTGCTATAAAGTAAATTTAGTACAAAATAAATATTTTTAGATTGTTTAATTATCTGTAAAGTAAATATGGATGAACTATTTTTTTATTGGGGGTATGCATAATAAAATAAAATTAGTATATTTTGAACACTTAGAAATTATTTGGTTTGGTGTACATTATTTGAGGGGAGGAAAGAAAGATACTTGCAGGTTGGACTCGAGAGGTTGAAGGGATGGGTAGCCGAAATCTATGTCGTAGGCGGTTAAATAGATTTGGACAACTAATTGGGGCAACAGTGGCTAGTTCAGGAGCATGTAGTCGGAATATGTGACTCTAGCTTGGAGCGGATTGGGAGGTCAGGCTAGGAATTGGAAGCGACGGTAGGGCCGTTGGCTCATGTGTCTGATTAAATGGAAGTTCGAGCGGATGAATAGTGTAGAGAGGAAAGAAATGCTAGAGTACAGCTGTTGGAGTCTGGCTCGAAAACAACGACGTGGGAGATCAAGCAAGCGTAGAGTGGTTGAGTGAAGGAGAGACGAGGGTCAGTTTATTTGTGTGAAACAGGAAATAGGGCGACTCTGAGATGAGTGAGTGAAAGAAGAACAAATAAATACGTAGAAAGGAGAAAGATAGTTTACCTTCACTATGAGCGAGTTCTTTTTGGATGTCGTGCCTTCCAATCTAATAAGAAATGTGTTACATCCCGAGATATAAAGTAAAAAAAAAAAATTAATGGTTTTTCCTCTTTCTTTTATTTTATTTATACAATCAATACTAATTTATTTACAATCAGATCAAATTATATTTAGAACTGATTAATTGTATTAAAGAAAATAAATAAATAGTAAGAAAACATAATAATATTATTACTATCAATATTTCCATTTTATTACAAGGTCCAAAAACTATATATATTGAATAAATGGTAAATGCAGACAATTGAAAGTGGATATGCCGCTATATATTATTCATGTTACTGTAGCTTATATATCTTCCTTATATATGTATAGCATATATTTCTATTATTACAATTAGCAAAGTGGGATTAAACTAAGCATGTATCATGAGTTGCAATTGCCTAAAAACTCTAGTAATAAAGATCAAAAAATGAATGAAGAGATATAAATTACCTTAAAAATCATATAAACAAAATTTTTAACAAATTTTTTAAAAAAAATTTTTGAGGGGGACCAACCCTGACTCCAATGGGGTTCCGCCCCTGCTCGTGCTTGAGCTGCTTGAATCTTGCTGTCGAAAAAAGTTTTTTAAGGATATTGGCAAGATTATCTTTAGTAGACACAAGAGTGATAGCCAACCCTGACTCCAATGGGGTTCCGCCCCTGCTCGTGCTTGAGCTGCTTGAATATTGCTGTTGAAAAAAGTTTTTTAAGGATATTGGCAAGATTATCTTTAGTAGATACAAGAGTGATATGTATTTTTGTTATTATATATATGACCTCGAATGAAATAGTGATCAATCTCTATATGTTTTGTCCTCGCATATAAGACTAGATTGTTTGCAAGTGCAATTGCTGATGTATTTTCACAAAGTAAATCAATTGGATGTTGTAGCAAAATGTGAAAATCATGAAGTAGTCCTCTAAGCCATATTATATATGTTGTTGTTGTAGCTAGAGCCCTATATTCTGCTTTAGTTGAGGACCGTGCAACCGTGTGTTGTTTCTTAACACTCCCAGATATGAGAGTGTTACCTAGAAATGTATAATGACTAAATGTGGATCGATGAGATTCTTTGCCTCCTGCCCAGTCGGCATCAGAGAAAGATTTCAATTTTAATGGACCATCTAAAATAGGAATCCTAAACTGCAAAGTGCCCTTGATGCATCTCAAGAGTATTTGGAGTATGTATTCATGCTGAGAGCTTAGACTGTGCATAGATTGGCATAACAAATTGATCGTATATGTAATATCCGGTCTGATAATCATTAAGTATTGGAGAGATACCGTAATTTTAAATTCATTAAAAATGTTTTACGCACATAATACTTAAAAATAAATAATCTCTTAGGAGTAGTTTGGTTGAGAGTATTTTGAGCATATTATATTTGAAATCTTTTTTTTTTTTGTTTCAATGAAAGTGTTCAATTCAAATTTATTATCAAGCTGTATATGACCTTACTGATGAAGATAGACATAAAGGCATGAGAAGCTACATTTTTCTTATTGCTAGAAAATGTAGAACTTGAGACAGATTTGTCTTGGAACCCCTCTATTTATAAGTGGGGTAGAGGAATAGCTCTATAAGAAGATTACATTAAATAAATGCATTTAAACAACCTTATTAGAGTCAAGTAAAGGCTTGCCATAAAAAAATTGCTAATTGTATTTATTTGACTATGTTAAGCACACATTAATGATTTCTAAAATAAGAAGTCGGTACATGTGAAGTCGCTAACTAACTTCAACAAGCTTATGAAAGTTCTGAAAAGTAGCCATACAAAGTTATATTAAGTCATTTGGATGAGTTCATTATAGGAGACAAGTTTATCCTAAGGGTCAAGATAAGGTTGCGTTCATCGTGAGGCTTGGGTTCACCCTAAAAGAGAGTTGAAATACCTATTTGATAACTTCAAGCATGAAATGAGTTGAACTTTTCATAAATTACATTCATCTTAAGGGCTGGGTTCACTGTAAATGCATCTGCTTCTGCTACAGTTCATGACTGGGAGCCCTCTCCTTGGCTCGACCATAGACCCACAGCACCGCTTGGGCTCGCCCAACACCCGTGTGCACCTTGTTCTAGCATGCGCTTATGCGCCCTGCACCATGGCCGAACACCCGCCCTCACGCGATCCACAACCGCCTGTCTCAGCTCCTGCACTCGACTGCGCTTCACGACACCGATCCGACTGATTGCGCCACCCATGCCTGCGACATGGTCACCCATGAGCTCGACTCAATCACCTGCGACCCAGCCTCCTTTGCTTGCATGCGCCCATTCCTAGGCACACCCACAAAACACCGGCCTGATTTGTCTAAGCCTCCGCTCTTGCTCTTTTTCTTGAATACAAGAATCACTTCCTCCTTCCCCTTGATCGCCTCCACCTTGCTCTCATACAATTTTGTTGGAATTCTTGGAGGAAAAAAAAAAAAAAAACTCTTCTTTGAATCTTGAGGGTGATGAAAAAATTTCAACTAAAACCTAAACTAATACTTAAATCTCAATCAAATATTAACATAGTTAAGATCAATTTAATCAATCGATCAATAAGAGGACATACAACCAATTTTCTTATTTTTGCCAGCATTTGAAAAATATCATAAAATATGAAGAGATTATGAAGATTTTGATTTTAATGAGCTTCAATTGTAAAATACTCTAATTAAATTTTGAAATATTGCTTTTATTTTTCTGTGAAGTCTTCAAGATAAAAGTACTTATTTGATGGCTGAGAAATGTATTTAATTTCAAAGGAATTATATCCATTTAGATGTTCCAATGCTTAACTGAGAATCAATAGTTTTATAACATATATTTTTCAAGTTATGTTCTTCATTTTCTGGAATTGTGTATTGTTAGTGCCTATGAGATATTAATTATATAATGAAGCTCTCCTATGTCTGTCCTTTTTAAGACGAGGCGAGAAGATGTAGCAAATTACTCCATGAAATGAGCATGCTAGCCACCCTTGATTAGGGCTGTCAAAATTGGGCCATGGGTCGGATTCGGATTTAGCCTGGAATTGTCCGAACCCGATCCGACACTAGTTAACCTGACTAGAACCCAAAACATTTTTTTAAAAATAGGTAACTTTCTCAGACCAAAATCCGACCCGCTTCGAACCCGAGTCAACTCAGCATGACCCACCGATCTGTCTTTGTTTTGGCTGGCTTCATGAGTCCAAAATGGAGCGATAGGGAGATCGGGAGTAGGGACGAGCTGCTTGTGGCGGTTTGGATGGGATTGAGCGATTGAGCCCAACCTTCCCGCGTGCGTGCTTCCTGTTCGGCCAAGAGGAATGAGAGAGAGGGTGAGCAGGTCTTCTTCATGCGTGTTCGTGCGTATCTAGAATCGAACCGAAACGACTTCCTAATTATATTGCAGATCTTTTAGATAAGCCACTTAGAGAATTACAGGATCTTGTACATTGCAATGTGTGATTTGATCGGAATTTTTATTTGACAGATTGAAACTGTCAACCCATGTAAAATTAACATGCAAGTATTACCATGTGCAATATGATCATCTAAATCTCAAAGAACAACAGAATTTTAATCCATTTTATTGCCTTTATTAAATCCTCAATAAATTTGTTGACAAAAAATTGATAATTATTTCTTAATAAAACTTATCTGATAAATAATTATGTGGTTGATGATACGTGTATAAATTTTTTAAATGGTTAGTTAAGTCACTCAAGTTGATCTGCGAACCTTTTTTTTTTTTTTCCATGTAAGAAAAAAACAAATAAATTTTAATTTTTCTTTCGGTAGATAAAACAAAAATCTATTAGGCTGGACAACAGCGCTGACGAGCACGCAGCTGTCACTATATATATTATCTGTGACAAATTTTATAAAAATATAGATTAAAATTTTATATTATTAAAATAAACATTTTTTTTGGGGGAAAATATTAGTTTAAATTAAACATATAATCGCTAACGGAGCTAGCGACTAGCTCACGACGTGCTCTTTTAAGATTTTCGTTTTCCATTTTTTTGTTTTATTTTTTTCATTTTTACTCGTTTTTTTAGCTTAGTTTTTATAAATATATATAAATTCTAATTAAACTTTATGTTTAAAAATGAAAAAAAAAGTTAATAAAAATTAAAAGAAAAAAAAAAACAGTCGAAGTATTAGCAACTTGATTTTAAAAAATAAAAAATTTTTCTTTTTTAATTTTTATTTGATATTTTATTTCTGTTTTTTTTATGTGTTGTCTGTTTTTTATTTTCTTTTTTTTGTTCTCTTTAATCATTTTTGAGTTTTTTCTTTAAAAAAAATCATTTTTAATAAATATAACTTTATAATTTGTTAATTCTATTATACTTTTTACAATTTTTAAAATTAATATTATAATTATATTAAAATTTAATCATTCTTGAATTTTAAAAATCATATAAATGAATGTCAATATAAATTTAGAGTAATTATATTTATATATGATATATAATATATATATATATATTGTACAGATTAGAAATTATATATATATAAAAATACTATTTTTTACTAATAAATAATTAAAAAAGAAAAAAATGGAGAAACAATAAAAAATAAAATAAATGAAATAAATCTTTTTTCCATTAAAAAATTTCTATATTTATAAAATTTATTTATAGCATTATTTATAAATATATAGTTTGATTAAAATTTTTATATTTTATTTTTTCTTTTTTAGTTTTTTTTTTCTTTTTTTTTAATATTTATAAATATATATTAATTTTTAATTACCAGTACTATTAAATATTAATTAAATGATACTATAAACTAAATAAAATCATAAAAATTTTAAAAGGAAATAACTGGGATGGCCTAGCACAATTAAAAATTTATTTCTATTTTCACTTTTTTTGGGTTTTTAATAATTATATAATAAAATTATTTTTATAAAAGTTTACTTATAATTTGATTAGGTGACTTAATACATGTTAAGAATAAAATTTATAAAAGTATTAAAATATTATAGTTTTTAAAAATATATAAATTTAATATATATTTTTTAATTTTATAAAATTAGATAAATAGAGTCCCTTACATATTTATAATTATAAAAAGTATAAATAGAATTAAAATTCTAAGTAAAATTATAAAGAATAGTTTTTATAAAATGAATTACTTAAAAAAAACAAAAAAAATTTGTCCCAGTGGCTAGAAATGTTCATATTATTTTATTAATATAAATTTATAATATATATGGTCATAAAATTTGTCCCTTTATTAAGAGAACTTGGAGCCAAAGCAAAAAGGCCAAAGGCGTCGCCGACTTCGTTGAAAAAGTCTTTACTTCTCTTAATTGAGATGTTTCTACAGAGAAATCCGTTCTACCATTATGTTAAGAGTTCTAGTCAGACAATCCTTCATTTAAATAATTTGAAAAAGCTTAATCACCATTGGCTAATGGCTATAAAAAGTTCAGCTGCTTCTTTTCAATTTCCCACCACAAGATAACAGAGCATATCTCATCTTCCCCTAATCAGCCTCATACGCATCGCCCACCATGAGCTCGGAAGCTGATGACTGTGGCTCAAAAACAAGGTCCCTCCACTTTCTTCTTGTCCCTCTGATGGCACAGGGCCACATGATCCCCATGGTCGACCTAGCCAGGCTCCTTGCAGCCCGTGGCGCCCATGTCACCTTTGCCACTACGCCAGTCAACTTAGCTCGCATTCAAACTGTTGTTGATGGGGCCGCCGCCTCTGCCCTTCCGATCCGCTTTGTTGAGCTCCACTTCCCAACTATGGATGTTGGCCTTCCCGATGGTTGTGAGAACGCTGATCTCATCCCATCAGCTGATCTGCTCCTCCCATTCATGAATGCTCTATCTCTCCTCCGCAGACCGCTCGAGGCCCACCTCCAAAATCTTGACTTGAATCAATGGCCAAAGCCAACTTGCCTTATTTCTGACAACCTTCAACATTGGACAGCTGATGTTGCCCGTAATTTTGACATCCCACGTCTCATCTTCCATGGCCCATCATGCTTCTTCCTCTTATGTGATCTCCTCATCAATCGACATAGGTTAGAGATTGAGGTTGCAATGGAAGCAACATCGAGCGGGTCCTTCATGCTTCCGGGTCTCCCGCATCCCATTATGATAAACAAGCACGAAGTAACCTCAGCCATGCGCTCAGACCCTGACTGGTCCAAATACATGGATTCTGTCAGAGTGGCAGAAGAATCCGTTGATGGTGTGCTTGTCAATAGCTTTGTTGAGCTTGAGCCCTTGTACTTTGAGAGATATCATGAAGTGACGGGCAAGCTAGTGTGGCCTGTTGGACCGCTCTCACTTTATAAAGAAGATCTTGATGCTAAGGCGGCACGTGGGAAAGTTTCATCTATTGACATCAAGCTCCTCTTCCAATGGCTAGACAAACAAAATGTTGGGTCAGTGGTGTTCGTGAGCTTTGGAAGCGTAGTTCGTAACACCACGGCCCAGCTCATGGAGCTAGGCTATGGGCTTGAAGCTTCAGGTCAACCATTTGTTTGGGTTGTGAAGGAAGTAGGGGAGAGGCAAGTTCTAGGGGTGGAGGAGTGGATGTCAAAGTTTGAGAATAGGGTGGAGGGGAGGGGAATGGTGATAAGGGGGTGGGCGCCACAAACATTGATCCTAGGGCATGTAGCTGTTGGGGGCTTTGTGACTCATTGTGGCTGGAATTCAACGCTGGAAGCGATAGTAGCGGGGGTGGTGATGGCAACATGGCCGCACTTCTATGACCAATTTATAAATGAGCAATTGATTGTGGATGTACTCAAAATTGGGGTGGCAGTTGGCGTTGAAGAGCCAAAATTGTTTGGCATAGGGGACGAAAATGAGGTGGCCGTGAAAGTGACGAGGGGAGAGGTTGAGAAGGTTTTGGAGAGGCTCATGGGGGGAGGAGATGAAGGGGATGAAAGGAGGGAGAGGGCAAAGGAGCTGAAGGAGAAGGCCAGAATGGCTATGGAAGAAGGAGGGTCTTCATGGAAGGGATTACAGGATGCAATCAACTATGTGTTAGAGAGCCGACGGAAGTAGCAAGCAACAATAACTTTCATTCATTCATAGAAATTCTTATAAGTAACTTCTTTTCATCCCTTTTTCTACATTGAATATATTAGTTTCTTAATTTTATCTCAATGTAAAAAGAATTGATGCGAAAAAAATCTTTATAAGAGATTTCTTGTGATTTGTGACACGAAATAATTTCCATGTGGCAAAGGCAAAGTTGCATCTGGAAGATATAGCTGTATCTATCAGTTTATGCAAGGACCGTGTAGTCAATGAAAGATTATATACTATAAAGTTCAAGGGTTAAATAATTTTGATGGCTTCCTGCTTTAATAAAAGCCGAATCAAAGATGTTGAAGTCCATTGTTTACCATTTAGCCTCCATGGACGACTCATTCCCGACAAAAGATAGAATCAAAGAATCGAGAAGAGAGAAGAAGAGGGCTCCTCCATCCTCAACAGTGGACTACTCGATAGTAAAACCTGAGCTTTGAAGAATCTGATAGTTTGATAAGAAGATCTTTGAAGCTCGTGAAGACTGCAATCCAAATACAAAGTCCTTCCACTTTCTTCTTGTCCCTCTTCTGGCTAAGGGCCATCGGATCCTCATGATGTATTTTAATTATATATAGTTTATATTTCATTAAAAAGAGTCATATGCAAATAATCAAATATATTTTTAATTCATGAAAATGCATACATAACTGACTTAATTATCAAAAGAATGTTTTTATGCTAAGCGTACTATCAGTTGGACTTTAATTTTATCAATCTCTAATATATTATGCACTAGCTTTGCCTTTTCCTAAAATGATATTTAACATATAGAATGGGCAAGCAAAATTGCTGGGCTTTTTGGTTGGAATACTTTAGGATGCCAAGCATTTCATATGCAAGGGTTTTAATAATTTAGTGTTTGGTTGGATGAAAAAAAAAAATTCAAAGTAAAACAAAAATAAATGTAATGTAAATCATTCTAGTTCATTTTTTTTGAGGTAAATCAAACTCGATAAATTTTGAGCGAGAATGATTAGCACCGCAAGTAAGCTTGTCGCCCAACACCGCCACCCACCATCGCTGCTCGCCTCCACTAGCCTCCAACCATCACCGCCGTCAACCACTGCCGCTACCTATCTTTAACATCTTGCTGCCACCTATCTTCACCACCATGCCACCACCTCCACCCACCTCCGATCGACGCCATCATTATCATTCGCTGGCCACCGATAAACACCACCTGGCCGCCGCCGCCGCCCATCGCCGATTTCCACCACCACCACCCCCCCCCGGTCTATATTTTAACTTTACATTACATTCATAACAGAAAAAATCATTCTCTTGCACTTTATATTTATCCAAACAACTCAAAATATTCTTTTTATACTATATTTTTTTAGAATTGTGGAGATATTGGAGGCAGGGGAAGAGAGATTATGCAACCTTGGAGGAGGCTAAATCAAAGTAGCATTTTACTGATATGACACTTTATCATTCACATGCTTATAAATGTACAACCAACATTTTAAACGTTAAAGAGGAATGCATTGGGCTTGTTGTGCGATAGAAAAGTCCCCCTCAAATTTCAGAAAAAATTCTATAAGATGCAAGATGGTGAGACTTGCAATGTTTTATGGTGCAAAATGTTGGCCTTTAGACAAGCATAATACTAAGTTAAGTGTTACAAATACGAGGATGCTTAAGTGAATGAGTGGCTTTACCTTTAGAAATATGATACAAAATGAGCATATATGATAGGATTGGAGTAGCTCCAGTGGAAGATAAGATTAGAGAGAGTCGTCTTAGATGGTTTGGTCACATTAAATGGAGGCCTTCCAATCACCCGGTTAGGAAAGTTGAGGTATTAAATTTGACTTATGTTAAGAAAGGTAGAGGTAGATCTTAAAGACTTGGTTAAAAAATATTAGAAATGATATTTCTTTATTAGATTTAAATGAGAATTTAACTTTTAACATTACACAATAGTGAAAAAGGATTCATGTAGACGACCCCACATAGTGGGACAAAGACTTGATGTTGTTGTTGTTGTTGTAACATTTTAAACGTGAAAAACACAATAATGTTAACTTTATTTAAACTTGTTCATTATAACTCATTAGAAATGATAACAAGGACATTTCACATGATGGACCTAATATATAACATATGAAACATGAAATGCACATATCTCTACATCTGATTATAATTTTTGTTCCACTTATAACTTCACTTGATCAAAATAGCCTGATTAGCTTTATAACTCTATTTTCATCTATACCTCTACTTAATCATCTCACATCTATTCAATTGTCGAAGTAGATTCAATCATAAAAAAAAAGAGGACATAGATGGAGGAAAACATATACATATACATGTGTGAAGAGGTCCTCCTAATTCCACTTGTATTTCATAGGACATAATATATTTGCCACATACATTACCTCCATTCCTCCTCTACATGCCATGCACATTTAAATATTAATATGCTCAACATGTATGTGCAGCATTTAACATAAAAATAAAAATACATGAATTACCACATGTAAGATAATTCAATAGAGGACAAAAATAAAATTTACATATATACTCAATAGTGATCATTTATAACATTATTTTAAAGCATTCAATGATTTGTAGTCAATCCCAAAAGTGTCATATACCCATAAAAATACTTAAAATAATGCACAAATAAAACTACACAGTAAAAATCTTCATTTTCTTTAACAAAATAATCATAATATCTTATTCTACAACATATCAAAAACTTTACGGTAAAAAAGTGTTTCAAACTTGAAAAAATAACATAAAATCCCAAATCTACTTGTGCAAACATTGAAATTGATATATAAAATAAAATATCAAAAGCCTACCTCGAGTTGAACAGTTTTCTCAACTAGATTGATGAAAAAATCAACTCTGTAGCCTTCAAAATCAAGCTTCTCCTCTTGTCTCTCTTCTTTTCTCTTTTTTTTTTTTTCCTTTCTTCTTCTGGAGACTCCAGTCAATTGAGATGGGGGTTTAAAATAAATTAGCTAATGGTTTTAAATATTTATATATAAATTTCTCATTTTTACCTAACTCCACAACACCACTTATACCAGCACCATTGTGCTCCCATCGACTAATCTAGATGCCCCAGCAGATAACTTGGCGCAACAATGCCTACTCCCAAAGCCTTCCAACAAATAGATAGATAAGCGACAGAACACTTCCTCTTTCAGCTCTGCAACACTCCCTCACCCAATTTTAATATAAACAAAGAAGGCAGCGCCGCAACGCTTCCAAGGATCCTTTTACACCTAACATTTCCCACCTTTATAATCCAACTTTAAACTCTTTTAAACTTAATTAAACATATAGTATTTTAAAAACTCGCATATATTTAGTGAGTGCAAAATAAACATGCGATCCTTACTATATTTGATTCAAGTCATTTCAAGTAGACTCGATTCTATAGTAGTAATCATCACACAATAAAATAGAGTGGCTTTTATATCTTACTTGGACGTGTCTTTCTATAACTTCTATGATAGTAAGTCATTGTAGCAAAGCTATAGTAAGAATAAGTTCAATATTAGGGGGCCATCATAACGTCCAAATCCTAAATCCCTTTCTTGACTTTTAAAATGATGTGGCCTTTGAAGTTTTTTTTTTGAATAAGTGGAGATCTTACTAACCACTTGCTTAATAAGGAGTCTTGACAAGGATCTTTTGTAATACTATATATATTTTGACTCTTCAATTGGTGTACCCTTTAAAGTTTTTTTTTTAGATAATTGAAAATCATGTCTACCTCTTGTTCTTATATGAGCGCTTAATTGTAACCTTGTCTAATACTATTGATACGTTACCAAAAATCACCTTGATCAGACACAAATCTTGATACATATTTAAATTGATGACACCGGACCGGAGGGGTCTCGACGAATCCACGTCGACAATCCAGTGACGCGACCAAGAACTCCTTCTTGGGGGAGGGATCACCACCTGAAATCTTTCAGGATACAGAAACCCAAAAAGAGTAAAATTACTCAATTCTTATTCATCTCAAAATCTATCTTCTATCACATGATATTGGCTAACTATTTATAGCCCAAAAGAAGGAACATACTATGCTACACAAAACAAATGAAAGCACTAAATCTATGTAGCCAGATAAGCTACCAAATGGATTGAATTATCCTGAAGTTAACACAACTAATGGCTCAGCTCCGGCGTCAATTGAAAAACCTCCAAAATTAAATTTGGGACTATCCAAACTTTGATTTCAACAAACTTATAGTCAAATTGAATGACTTAGTGAGACGAACCTAATGACACCAAAATCGGTCAAATCCGAGCTGAAATAAATCCAAATCAAGGGACCGAAGCATTTTTAGAAGCATTAGAGCATTGATTAAATAACTAAAATGATATACAGATATAACATGCTTATAATCGAATTGAGCAGCTCAATGAGACCAATCCAATGAGCCAATGATTGCTTAATTTTAATATTATTAAGACACTTAAATGCTAAATGAACACTCTATGATGAAGGGAATCAATATGGTCCTGTCCGATAGAGCACTTTGAATTTGTCCTAGATCTTCTCTATATTTATGGAGCATGACATTTTAAAAATCTATAAACAGACTTCAACTCTACATATGAATGGGACTATTAAAGGCGTGGATCCTGGGCTACAGACTCAAGAGAGCTTTGAAGCTCGAAGAGTCCTATAACTCAGCCCAGACCCCTCCGTCTATGAATCCGCACTGCCCGACCACCGGTGTGGGACTTTTACTCGTCCACCTCCATCAGTCCTTTGTCAAACCGTCAGCTCCGGGTCTCCACCCAACCTCTATCGTCCGTCGATATTGATTCTTCTGACCTCTCTCACCTGAAAATTGTCCATTCAACCTCAGTCATCCGACTACGATCGCACCAACCTCTATCACCCGACAATGGTCCGTTCAACCTCAGTCGCCCGACCCTGGTCCCTCCGACCATTGTGGTGTGGTATCTATAGATTCTATTTAGTTGAACCTATTCTAACCCGAAATGAAAAAAAATACAAATATTTGAACTTTTATAATTTGAACACTTTTGTACGTGTTTGAGAATGAGATAACGATACATGTATAAAAAGGGTGTGCATGTGTTCTGGAGTGAGTTCCATAGATCTGAATGCATTGGAGAAAATTGAAATTTTTTTAGAGCGCTCCGGCACTGTGTTTCTAGCGCACTGACACTGAAGTCTTGAGAAAATTTGTGTTTAATTCAATGCTCCGACCCCCATTATGGGAGGCGATGAGGTGAATTTTATAGGGTGGTGTCGTCGCCAGCACCATAGGTCACTGCAATGCTAGAACAAATTTTAATATAAAAAAATATTCAAATCTACTATTCATTCTATTTTGTTTCTTTGGGTAGCTGAATTAGAATTAGAGAGACATATAGAGGGTTTTAGGAGAGAGAAATTCCAATTTGAGTCACTTTGGGTCATTTTCAGGCATCGACCCCATTTTAAAAGTTGCTCAAATCATGATTGGTTATGTTTTGTCTATATCAATTTTCACTAATTTGGTGTTTTGGGATTTTTTTTTCGGTCAATTTTGATCTTTTGAAATATTTTATAAATTGGTTTTTACAAAAATTCAATTTTATTAGATTCTAGTAACTTTTATCATTATAACTTTTGATATGTTATCAGTATGACTGTTCTGGTTGTTTTAAATATTTATTTGAGATTTTTTATAATGTGATTTTAAAAAATAGCTATTTTTATCAATTCAAATTTTTCTTGACATTTAAAAGTAGCACTTTAGTTAAAATCAGAATGTTATTATACATGATATCTGATAATTTGGTTAATTTTTGAAAATGCAAATTTCATCTTAGTAGGGTTTTATGTTGCCTACTTTGAAGGCACTTTAACAAGTTCTGAATTTACTTCAATTATATCTTATTTAATGTAATGCATTTGAATATGTGTTTATTTGATTGAAATGTGAAATTCAGTTGGAGGAGATAAGAGATTCTTTGGCGGAGAGAAGGGATGTTGTTATCTATTATGTGATAAAAAAAACTTTGAAGCTTGAGGGCTATTCTGATATTCCCTATTATGCTCACACCAACTAAATGAACAAGCCAACGTTCCCTTTAGAATAACTCCATTGTTATTGGATTCTTTCAACTCTAACCATATAATGTGTTATACACAATGTATATTTAATATATTGTGCCAACACTTTCTCCTGATGAGAGACATCATTTGTAATCAACGACAAACACTAGTAAAACTATTTTAACTGTGTCAGACCTCATGATTTTCCCCTTTTAAGGTTTTTCTAAGTAAAAATTTTGGTATCTCTTATAACTCTTGCACCTCTCTCTTATTTGTGTGTGTGCTAGATCTTTGTAAAAGGTTAGGACGTTAAACACTCTATATCTCTCTTCCATCACGAATGTTCCGACACACAACAACTATGTATTACTTCGGGCACCTAAATTGGAAACCCTTTGATTTTTTTTAAGAGATTATTAAGCCCTCTTATGGATTATATGTAAAGATTAGATTATTGTAAAATTTTCTTGTGAAAATTCTCTTACATGTAGAAAGCCCTAAAGAGCTGAAAGTTAGATCATGATTCACTCTCAATTATAACAACTTTATAGACATTAATGCAGACATCCCTCATGATGACATTTTTGTTCTAATTAGGAGCCAACTTTTTTTATTAGTAGGGATAACCATTCGAGCATTTTGTGTAGTTTTTTTGAGAGAAGTAAGGTTGCCTTGGTACATCAATGAATGATAGAGAAAAATAACTAGTTCAATCATTCCAAGAATGCTAATGTAAAGATTCCAACAAAATTCTATTTGCAAACATCGTCTTAACTATCCTATGCTGGAATATTCATAGAGTTAGAGGAAGTGTTTATCATCATACATTCATACCTTTTAAAAAAGTAAAAATCTTGCACATTTCAGGAAATATGAGGATTTTTACATGAAAGAATAAGAGAAAAATCATATTCGCTAGCCTATGAAATGATTCAACTAGTCTAAGGTTTCGTTTGGGACGATTTTTTTATTGCTTCTTAAAACGATTTTTTAGTTTAAAAAGCAAAATTTTTATGCTAAAAAGTTGCATAAAAATTTTGCTTAGAAAGCCATTCCAAACGAAGCCTAAGTTGCAGAATACAAATGGTCATTCCTGGTAGTTGGATAATGAGTTAACATGTATGATAGCTCTAGAGTTGGTAAATGTTTAAGTTGTCATTAGGCAATGGCGATCAGTTGAGGGTGAGCATTGATAGTCAGTGCTAGCTAACAAGAGCCAAACATTAATCCTTGGCATTTGTCAACAAGGAACATTAAAGGTCGAGAGACAATTAGAAGCTAACTCGGTCCTACTTATAGAAGGTGAGATCAAGCAATAATGAAAACAAACGTTAGACTTCTGTTATTTGTAAGGCCATCTCCAACCAAAAAGCTCATTTTTAACTCCAACATATAGTAATAGTCCTAAAAGTAGTAAAGACATCTCCAACTGAACTCTATACCCATGTTTGGCGTTTGAGAACTTCTTCAATCGAACGACAAAAGGTGCTCCATTATCTGGTTCGTGCATAGTGCGATGCCAATATTGATGTCGCATTAATCACAATCTCATTTTCAGCGGAAATAGAGAAAGCGGAGGGGAAAATGGCTAGCACGTGTGGTTGAGAAAGAATATACACAGCATATTCTTTTTTTGTGTTAAGAAATATAGTTCGGTTGGAGATGAATTATCACATTTTGGAGTGGAAAATGAGTTTTTCGGTTGAAAATGATCTAACTCGTCTCCAATCAAATTCTATTTCTTAACAACAACAAAAATATTACGTGTACTTATTTTCTTTCTCATATTATTTTTATATTTATTTTTAATCATATTTTTATATTTATCAATTTTTCAAATTAGAACTACATATAAATTTTTTAATAAAAACAAATCTTCCTCGAAAAATTAATTCGGAATATAAATATGCATTTAATAAAATAAATATTTATTACATTAGAACACATAAATAGGAGTAACCTAATTTAAATAAAGTAATTACGTAAAAATATTTTAAACTCTAAAAAATATTGCATTTATAAATTATTAATTCTTAATTATTAACAATAAAGATCTAGACTTAATAATCTAGAATTAATAACTGAATTTTTAGAATTTTTCAAAAAACAAAAATTGCATTGGTGAATAATGTGATGCCAATATTAGCGTCTCACTGTTCACGTCAGAAATTGAGAGTGACTTTTGGCTTTCGATTGGAGCATTTGGCGAACTGCATACATGCATTTTGAGTTCCGTTGGAGATGAACTAATTTCATGACAACGATATCTGAGGAACATTAGAGACCAAACAATGCCATGCATTTAGCTTGTTGGTTCTCCTAATCTGAGTGAAGATAAGGCGAACATGAAGATAAGCGCGCATTAACATCAAGCAGTCAACTTGATTGTTCTCCTTATAATATGGTAGATATGATGCTCCAAAAAAATATGATGGATGTTAATGGTTAATAAACAAGCAATAGAAAAATCAACATATATATTATTTATTTGACATATAAAGTTTATAAATTTTGGAAAATATTATTTAACATTCTTCTTAATATATATTATTTAAAATAAAAATAATTAAATTTGTTTTTTAATTATTGTTTATAATTTTAATATATTTTTATTTTTGTTATTAATTTGATTTTTTTTATTTTTGTATGAATTAAACCTAAACTCAAATTGTATTAATTTCTTCAAAATATTAAATACTTTAAACTCATGCACTGTTAATAAACAAGTGATAGAAAACTAAAGTTGGTTAGCTTTTTTTTTTTTTTTTAATTTTTTTTTAAACTGAAGTTGGTTAGCTAAGCTAAGTGTCACCAAAGTTTAGGGTTTAGTTTTTTTTTTTCTTATTTAAAAATAATAAAAATTTAATTTTCTTCTCTAGGTAAAACAAACGTGCAGCAAATAGGCTAGACATCAGTACTGTTTACGAATACGCAGCCGTCTCTGTACTTAGGGAACTTGGCGGCCAAGCAAAAGTGTCAAAGGCGTCTCTTTAGTCCGCCAACTTTGTTGAAAGAGTTCTTATTTTCTCTAAATTGTGAAGTTTCTAAAGAGAAGTGTTAATCCATCATTTAAATAATTTGAAAAAGCTCATTCTATTTTGGCTATAAATTTCAGCTGCTCCTTTTCAATTTCCCACCACTGGATAACAGAGCATATCTCATCTTCCCCTCATCAGCCTCATAGGCATCGCCCACCATGAGCTCGGAAGCAGATGACTTTGGCTCAAACACAAAGTCCCTCCACTTTCTTCTTGTCCCTATGATGGCACAGGGTCACATGATCCCCATGGTCGACCTAGCCAAGCTCCTCGCGGCCCGTGGCGCCCTTGTCACCTTTGCCACTACTCCGGTCAATTTAGCCCGCATTCAAACTACTATCGATGGGGTTGCCGCCTCTGCACTTCCGATCCGTTTTGTTGAGCTCCAATTCCCAACTATAGATGTTGGCCTTCCGGATGGTTGTGAGAACGCCGATCTCATCCCGTCAGCAGAATTGTTTGTCCCATTTATGAATGCTCTATCCCTCCTCCGTAGGCCGCTCGAGGCCCACTTTCAAGACCTTGAATTGACTCAATGGCCAAAGCCAGCTTGCCTTATCTCTGACAACCTTCAACATTGGACAGCTGATGTTGCCCGCACTCTTAACATCCCACGTCTCATCTTCCATGGTCCATCATGCTTCTTCCTCTTATGTGACCTCCTCATCAACCGGCATAGGGTTGAACTTGAGGTAGCATTGGAAGCAAAATTGAGCGGATCCTTCATGCTTCCAGAAATCACGCATCCCATTCGGATCAACAAGCATGAAGTAACCTCAGTTATGGGCTCAGACCCTAGCTGGTCCAAATACATGGAATCCGTCCGGGTGGCTGAAGAATCCGCTGATGGTGTGCTTGTCAATAGCTTTGTTGAGCTTGAGCCCTTGTATTTCGAGAGATATCAACAAGTGACGGGCAAGCCAGTGTGGTCTATTGGGCCGCTCTCTCTTTATAAAGAAGAGCTTAATGCCAAGGCAACACGTGGGCATGTTTCATCTATTGACAGCAAGTTCCTCTTCCAGTGGCTAGACAAACAAAAGGTTGGGTCAGTGGTGCTCGTAAGTTTTGGAAGCATAGTACGTAACACCATAGCCCAACTCATGGAGCTAGGTTACGGGCTCGAAGCTTCGGGTCGACCATTTATTTGGGTAGTGAAGGAAGTAGAGGAGAGGCAAGTTTTGGGGGTGGTGGAGTGGATGAAAAATTTTGAGAAGAGGATGAAGGGGAGGGGAATGGTGATAAGGGGGTGGGCGCCACAGACATTGATTCTAGGGCATGTAGCGGTTGGGGGCTTTGTAACACATTGTGGTTGGAATTCAACATTGGAAGCGATAGCAGCAGGGGTGGTGATGGCAACATGGCCACACTTATATGATCAATTTTTAAATGAGCAATTGGTGGTGGATGTACTCAAAATCGGGGTGGCAGTGGGCATTGAAGAGCCGAAATTACATGACTTATGGGATGATAATGAGATGGCGGTGAAAGTGAAGAGGGGAGAAGTTGAGAAGGTTTTGGAGAGGCTGATGGGGGGAGGAGAGGAAGGGAATGAGAGGAGGGAGAGGGCAAAGGAGCTAAAGGAGAAGGCCAGAATGGCTATGGAGGAAGGAGGGTCTTCATGGAAGGGATTACACGATGCAATCAGCTATGTGTTAGAGAGCCGACAGAAGTACCAATGAACAAAAACTTTCATTCATGCATAGAAATTCTTATAAGTAACTTCTTATCATTCCTTTTTCTAGATTGAGATTTATTAGTTTCTTAATTTTATCTCAATGTAAAAATAATTGATGCGAAGAAAATTTTTGTAAGAGATTTCTTGTGATTTATGAAAGGAAATAATTTTCATGGGACAAAAGCAAAGTGCATCTGGAAGTGCTAAGGAACAAAAGATGTGTTGTCAATCAGTTAATTGCTACTTAATTTATCTTTTTGATAGCCGTTTCATAATAAAATTATAGTTGTTGATGAACATATAAATAAAATTGAGATTGTTATAACAAAAAAAGAACGTTCAATGTTTTGATATATATATCAATAAGTTTATTCAAGGATTGTGTTTTCAATGAAGATTATATATCATAAAAGTCAAAAGGGCTAAATAGTTGTGATGGCTTCCTACTTTAATATCCAATCTTTAAGGTGTTATAGGCTTTGTTTGAGACGGCTTTCTTACTGCTTCTTAAAGCAGCTTTTTAGTTATTGTACTAAAAAGCTGCTTTAAGAAGCAGTAAGAAAATTATCCCAAATGAAACCATAGACAAGAAAAGTCGAATAAGCCATGTTGAAGCCCGTTCAGCCTCCATCGATGACTCTTGCCAGACAAAACATAATCAAATAATTGAGAAGATAGAGTCACCTTATATGGGGATGCTCAGGTGGCTGAGGGGATTTACTCTTGAGACAAAATGCAGAACGATTATATACGTGAAAAGGTTGGAGTAGATAAGATTAGAGAGAGTCATCTTAGATGATTTGATCACATAAAATGTTGGCCTTTCAATGCATTTCCTCTTAACTTTTCACCATTCTTCTTTCCCTCTTCTCACCCTATGATATGCTTCTTGATCCACATCAAGAAGGGAAACTCACTTTTTGTGTAGGAGTTTAGAGAGGGAGAAAGCCAAAAACAATTCATTCTATAACCTTTTTCTTACAATAGGAGATGTATTTAAAATAATTGGGTAGACCAAATTTATAATATAGAATGGATCTATCCAAAACAAGTTAAAAATAGAATAAAATAAATAAACTACTTATTACACATGTATATACTATTTTTTTGTACTTTCTTTGGCCAAAGAAACATTATTGTCATTTGCTTGTTGTAGTGTCAATGTGGAATTTTTTTAGTTCCTTCTTTTTCTTTGGTATATTTTTATACTTGTAGATTGTTGTCATGATGCACAATTTGATTGTACTTGCATTCGCAAGTGTTTGTAATCAACCTTGTTGCTAGAGAAGCTGCATTGATATTTTGCAATGGTTATAATTAGTGGCGAAGTCAAAAAATTTTGCGGTGGGAGTACAAAGTTTGAATCTTAAAAATATCTTTAACCTTTTTCATCCAGTTTTGAGCTAGAACGACATTGACATTTGTTAGACTTATTATCAAAAAAGATAAATTATATAATAATAAAAACTTACATTCAAGGTCACATACTGTTCATTAAAAAAAAAAAAAAACAACAACGTTTCATATTCTTCTTACATGACATATAAATTCTCCCTTCAAGTTTTTATATTTTATTACACTATTATACAATTACTTCATTATCAATACTATTCAAATAATCAAGCAATTATTTATCCAAAAGTCTCCCATATGATTGTGTAACTGATTCTTTACAATCTTCATAGCAGAGTTTCCAGAGAATACTCATTCGATCGTTGATGTAGCAATTGACAATATTAAATCAAACTTTACAAGGAAGAATGTCAAAAGATAAATATCATTTGTTTAAGCACTCTCCATCATTTTTTGTGCAAGTTCTCCGGTGCCTCTTAAATTGTTAAATGCATCACGAGATTTCATATCAATGATAAAAGTTTTAAGTTGTATATTCTAATATAATGAAATCTATATCTGAAAAATATGATGGATAAATTTTTTCATACTTATCAATCTTTTTTGTCAAATGTTAAATATGAATTACTTGAATTCAAACATGTCACACACATAACCAACTCAATATTTATCTCATAAAAATTTATTACTGAGCTCTTTAAATTGTATATTTATAATTGAATAAAATAACTCAATTTTTTTTTTAATAATGTTAGTTTATGGTTGCTTGAGAATAATGCTTAAATCACCCTCGCAAGCTTTGTACTCATTACATCACGCAAGATTACACTTACGTAATTTATTTCTAAATTGTATACGCGAGAATTCATGATCCCGAGACTAATAAAGTCCTCTAGTAAGTTCTTCTCATTGTATCTCTATCGATTTGGATTATAATCAACATTTTTTTTCTTAATCTAGGGTCAACAGGTAAATCATCAAAATTTGTTTCTACACCAAAATGTTGATTTACTTTAATTTGGTGTAGAAATTAATTAATCGCTTCATTTTTTTAAAATTTTATAATATAAAATTAATTATTTTAATTAATTCATAAATAAAATCATCCAAAATGTTTCAAATGCACACACTGAACATGTATAGGAAGCCATCTGTCTAAGTCCATTCTTCATCTTCCAGATGCATTAGCGTCTGTTAAGTCTGCCCAACTTTGTTGAAATTTCTTATTTCTTTCGTTCCTCTAATTTCTTATATTATGAACTGTGGAAAATTTACATACATATATACCACTTTATATCTTTCTATTTATATATCTAATATCCAAAATTTTAATATTACATACATACCACTCTATATTAGTTTAATATCAAATATACCACTCATATTTCCTTCCTATCACTCATATATTTCATTTCTACTACTCATATTTTATATGAAAATGAACTATTGATGGTATGTATGTAATATTAAAGTTTTAGATGTTAAATATGTAAATAGAATAATATAGGATGGTATGTATGTAAATCTCCCTTTTATTATAAGAATGTCATTTTCGCAACATTGATACTCATGGTAGGATTTCAATTAGTTATACTTCAATTTTAATTAATCTCATTTAATTAGATATTTTTAATTAATTTATGTTTGAATAGTTCATACAGTACGATCTTAATCGCATAATATTATTAATAGAAAAATTAAAATATTTAATTTTAATCTCTCTTGTATATGTGTACACAGCCGTTAAGCCAACATACATCTAATACATAAATAGACTCAATAAAAAAAAAATACAGACTATGTAACATACATTCTGATTTTATATTGACGCTACACTGTTTTGAGTCGATTCTTCAGTCTTTGATCATATATGTTTACCTAAAATTGTTAGCACTACATATATAAAAAAAAAAAAATCAATATATATTACAAGAATAAGCAAATAAAATCCAATAATATTTATAATGATCGAAATATATGATGGCTCCCGAATTACAACAATATATATCGTTGAGAATGATATTACAACTTTAGAAAATGATGTTGTGATAGACATATAAGCTATTAGAGTTAGATCCAGATGTTGGTACCATATGGATGCTAGCCACACCCCCACCTAAAGGAAACAGAGTGTCTTTTATCTCTTAGTTGACGGAGCGGTGTAAATTTGGAGAGATTATTAGGTGTAGAGTTCGGACGGGTAGAGCCGTCCGCATAAGTATTGGGTACCTAGCGGTACCCGCACTCGGTACCCCTAGGTACTGCTGGGTACCGCTAGGTACCCAGAACTTGTGCGGGTGGTGTGCACTCCACACCTAATAATTTTTTGTAAATATGACTGCTTTTTAGCATGTTGTCTTTCTATAGCTTCTAGGACAATAAATATTTATAGCGAAACTCTTGTGAGAAACTTTTTCAGTACTTGATGAGAAATTATTCTATACGGAGGTCGACTTAGTTTTATGTTCAGAGGTGAATTAAGTGCAGTCATGCTAGCGGTATCGAGTCGCGGTATCGAGCGAAGAGGTGATGTGATGCATTCTAGTTGGCCTCCGGACGGTGTTCGGCGTCCGTATGAAATAATTTCTTGTACTTGATACCCATCAAAATTCCAAATTTGCACGATCTTCTAGACTTCTTTTTGCCATTTTTTACATATTTTTTGAAATCCTGCTTTCCCTTTCAAAAAATTGTTATTACGCATTGTTTATTTGAATTAATTTGTGAAACTAATGGATAGTTGGTTTGATGATTGATAGATATTTTAATGTACTATATAAAATTAAAGAGCTTATTCAAAAAATAGTGGTGGTGGGAGAAATTATTATGTGCGGAGTCCCGACACGACCTAGCTTGTGTTTGATCTTCAATCAAAATAGGTAATGTAGTATCTACATAGCATATGCACAACCTTGTTTATACATGATGTGTATGATACACATCATGTGTACAAGCGACATGACCAATTTTAATTGGAGTCCAAATTTTTATTTGTGGAATATGTTTGTGTTGATCAATCTGGTTATTATATTGTCTAAGATCTCAAAGTTTATTGTGTATGCTTGAGGTGCGGGGGGTTTACACCTCTACTTGGGTTTGAGATTTTTTTTCTCATACATCATTCCGACACTATGTACCTGAACGCCCTGATGCTGTGTTCCCAAGCCCCAAGAGCAGTGTTTCCTAGCGCCCTAATGCTGAACAACAGAGAGCAGAGCACCGCAGATGTATAGATATGGTGCTGCAGTGGTGCAAGATAGAGGCTTGAGCGGCATAGCGCCCCAAAATGGCGCCGCAACACTGCGAGACCGATTGTAAGGTTTTCTCATTTTTCTGAAGGATTGCATCCCTTGAGATTATTTTACTTGGTTTTCTCTTGTATTTTGAGTGCATAGACATTGAAAATTGTGCATGTGAGAAGATAAACAAGGATGGAGCAAGAGAGAAGAGAGATATATAATTATTTCTTCCAATTTTCAGTGTGTATAAATTTCTTGACATGGTATGACTCTATGGTTTTTTTTTCTTCTTATTTTCAGTTTTTCCATATTAAACCTTATTGTTCTTTACTTTTCCGCTGCTTTTATTTTCTTATTTATTTCTTTATTGTGGTGTTTGCTCCTACTCATCTTACCCAACACAAATGCATCAGGACTCCACACAAAAAAAATAAAAAAAAAATTGGTGGAGCGTCTCCCTAGCCACCCTAGCTTCAACCATTAATTCCACAGATATTTCTTCACACTACATGACAAACAAAAACATTAAAGAGTTTACTCAACAATCTAAGTTAGGCCTTTGCCTCCTCCCTCTCCCTCACGTCTGCTACGTGGCGCTTGATTAGTCTATGCCGAACGTAAAATTACATCAGATAACCTGAGGCGATAAAAATTCCCTAGCCAGCCACCAGCTGCACTTACACCACAGGTTATACAAATATTTCTTCGTGCTACATAATGAATAAAAACATCTTGATTTGTAACCTAATTTTCAACGTAATATATAATATAAAAGCACTTAAAATTTAATGATGGCGAAGCTTCTTATTTTTTTGCATTTTAAGAAAATATAAGAAGTAAAATTTTAATTTTCTTCACTTGATAAATCAAACAGCAAAAAGGCTGGACAACGGTGCGTAGGAATACGCAGCCGTCACTGTATTGAGAGAGCTTTGTGGCCAAGCAAAAGTGTCGTCGGCGTCTCTTTTGTCCGCCGGCGTATTTGAACGAGTTTTTTTTACTCTAAATTGTGAAGTTTCTCCCTAGAAGTGTCAAGCACTCAACCTCTATGTTGAGAGTTCTAGTCAGATAATCCTTCATTTAAATTATTTGAAAAAGCTTAATCTCCATTGGCTATAAAGTTCAGCAGCTTCTTTTCAACTTCCCACCACAGGATACCAGAGCATATCATCTTCCCCTCAGCCACATAGGCACCGCCCACCATGAGCTTCGAAGCCGATGTCTATGGTTCAAACACAAAATCCCTCCACTTTCTTTTCGTGCCTCTCATGGCACAGGGCCACATGATCCCCATGGTCGACCTAGCTAGGCTCCTCGCGGCCTGTGGCGCCTTTGTTACCTTTGCCACTACTCCGATCAACTTGGCCCGCATTCAACCCATTATTGATGGGGCAGCCGCCTCTGCCCTTCCGATCCGCTTTGTCGAGCTCTACTTCCCAGCTATGGATGTCGGTCTTCCCGATGGTTGTGAGAGCGCCGAACTCGTTCCGTCCGCTGATTTGTTCCTCACATTCATGAATGCTCTATCTCTCCTCCGCAAACCGCTTGAGACCTACCTGCATAGCCCTGACCTAGCTCGATGGCCAAAGCCAACATGTCTTATCTCTGACAACCTTCAACATTGGACAGCCGATGTTGCCCGCACCCTTGATGTCCCCCGTTTCATCTTTCATGGCCCATCATGTTTTTTCCTCTTATGTGGACTCCTCATCAAACAACATAGGGTTGAGCTTGAGGTTGCGATGGAGGAAACATCAAGCGGGCCTATCTTGCTTCCAGGTCTCCCACATCCTGTTCGGGTCAACAAGCACGAGTTAACCTCGGTCATGCGCTCGGACCCTAACTGGTCCAAATACATGGAATCCGTCAGGGTGGCAGAAGAATCGGCCGATGGTGTGCTTGTCAATAGCTTTGTCGAGCTTGAGCCTTGGTACTTTGAGAGATATCACGAAGTGACAGGCAAGCCAGTGTGGCCTATTGGGCCACTCTCACTTTATAAGGAAGAGCTTGATGCCAAGGCGACACGCGGGAAAGTTTCGTCTATTGACAATAAGCTCCTCTTCCGGTGGTTAGACAACCAAAAGGCCGGTTCAGTGGTGCTCGTTAGCTTTGGAAGCATTGTACGCAACACCATAGCCCAGCTCATGGAGTTGGGCTACGGGTTGGAAGCTTCGAGTCGACCATTTATTTGGGTTGTGACTGAAGTTGCTGAGAGGCAAGTTCCAGGGGTGGAGGAGTGGATAACAGAGTTTGAGAAGAGGGTGGAGGGAAGAGGAATGGTGATAAAGGGTTGGGGACCACAAATACTGATGTTGGGGCATGTAGCGGTAGGGGGCTTTGTGACACATTGTGGTTGGAATTCAACACTGGAGGCAATAGCGACAGGGGTGGTAATGGCTACATGGCCACACTTCTTTGACCAATTTTTAAATGAGCAATTAGTGGTGGATGTTCTCAAAATTGGGGTAGCAGTTGGCGTCGAAAAGCCGAAATTGTTTGGTGTAGGAGATGATAATGAGGTTGCGGTGAAAGTGACGAGGGGGGAGGTCGAGAAGGTTTTGGAGAGGCTGATGGGGGGAGGAGAGGAAGGGGATGAGATGAGGGAGAGGGCAAAGGAGCTCAAGGAGAAGGCTAGAATGGCTATGGAGGAAGGAGGGTCTTCATGGAAGGGATTGCAGGATGCAATTAACTATGTGTTAGATAGCCAACATAAGTAGTAAGGGACAAAAACTTTCATTCTTGCATAGAAATTCTCAGAAATAACTTATTTTATATCATCTCTTTATTCTACATTGAGATGTATTAGTTTCTTAATTTTATATCCATGTAACAATAATTGAAGTCAAGAAATTTTTTATTAAAATTTTGATAAGAAATTTCTCGTGATTTCTGACAATAAATAATTACCATGTAGCACAGGCAAAGTTGCATCTAGAAGAGCTAGCTAGGAATATTATATCGTAAGAAGACAACAAAAGATGTGTTGTCAATCAGTAAAATGCTCCTTAATTTTTCTTTTTTGATAGCCATTTGATGATAAAATTATAGTTGTTCGATGTATAAAGACAAAATTTTTATTGTTGTTATAGTTATAAATAAATAATGTGGAGTGCTTAAGTGTCTCTAGACTTTATGCAAGGACTTTGTCGTCGATGAAAGATAATATATTGTAAGAGTCTATAGGGTTAAATAATTTTGATGCCTTTGACGCAACTTAGTTCGATCTGTTGGTTGAGAGTTTATGCTACCAACAAAGTGATTTTGGGTTCAAATCTTATGTATACGATGCATGTGTGATTCTATCTTAATTGGCCAAAATGTCCAAAAGAAATTTTTTTTTTTGATCCCTTCTTGCTTTAATATGCAACCTTTAAGGTATGTCATATATAGACAAAAAAAGCCGAATCAAGCATGTTGAAGCCTGCTGTTTTCTATTCAACCTCCATTGATGGGATTTTTATTTGGTCCGGTGCAAGGACCTAGAGGAAGGTTCGGTTTTGCCTAAAAAAGTGCAAATACCGAGATTTTTGAAAAAATACCGAGTTTTTTGAAAAACTCGGTATTTGCACTTTTTGACCTATTTTTGCCTAAAACCGAACCTTCCTCTACATCCAGTGAAAGGACCTAATAATTGCTCCCATTGATGTCTCATGCCCAACAATAGATAGAATCAAAGACTACGGGTCAGTTTATGGTGTTATCATGTAACTTTTAATTGTTTACATTTCAAGTCTTAATCCGAAGTAGTAGTGTTTGACTCAACCCCGAAATATTTGAAAGACAGCTTTCTTCTAACTAGTGCTTTTGCATTCTCGATAGTGCCTCTAATTGAGGTCGATGAGCCTTACTTTAGAGTTTATTTGGGACGACCGTAACATTTTATAAAGTTAGTTGTAAATTTGTTATGAGCAAAATAATTTAGCTACTCTATTGCAAATAGTAATTTTAACTGTAAAAATTTTTGAGAAAGCAATTGCTAAATAAAATTATGATTAATATTTAAAAATTAACATAATGTGAAGGTTGTCTCAAACGATTATAGTTTTTACATTTAGAGACTATTTGATTGCTTATTTTTAAAACAAATAGCAATATTAAAAAAACATGAAAGACAAAAGTGGTCAATAGTAGATCACAATGCGTTTGTATTAGTATAAATATATCATAATAAAAATACTAATAATTGAACATTATACGGCTATTAATAATATTAATCTTTCGTACGATAAGTAAATAGATCTAAGAGATATGTTGAGTTAGACATCACAGGAGATGAGCCCTTAGGTGTATCGTCTTAGTCCGTTTCCAACCAAAATACTCATTTCACACTCCAAAAGATAATAACTGATCTCTAACCGTACTCCATTTCTTAATGTCAAAAAAGAATATATCAGATATATCCTTTCTCAAACGAAACTCCAAACAAACAAAATGACGAATAAAAATTGATGTTCGTGAATAGTTTGACACCAATAGAGTCGCAATGTTCACCTGGCGCAAAATACCGTTTAATCTGACCTTCAGTCATTTGACATTCGGTTGGAATTGACCTAAAGTCATCCTATTTTAGGGTGTTGAGGCGTGGAGCTGAATAGTAGAAGTAAAGAAAAAGAAAAAGTTTTTGGTTTGGGCTCTAAGGGCATAACTTAAAGGACCATTGCTTCCTTATCTCTTAATTATCAGAATGAGCTGCAGAAAAAAATATTGGTATCATGGATTTTTCTTATAAAATTAATATATATGAGGATGAGCTAAATGAGTGAAAATGCTTTGAATTTAAGGAAATAGAATGAATTTTAATAAATGCTTTATTTTCTATTTTCTTTAAGTCAAATATATAAAGTCTATAAGTTTTACTTTAAAATTGTAAAGAATAAGATAATATATAGTAATTATGTATAATTAAGATAATATATAACTAATTCTATATAGATCTAATTCGATAATAAGAAAATAAAATTTTGGTAAAATTATATGTGTAGTCTAAGTACCCAGAGATTATTACGTGAGGTTACTGGACTTTCTAGAGGTCAATCAGGATGCGCCACATCACCCAATACACAACGGTACACAATAACGATACACATCATATTAGTGACGTATTGGTGATGTGTCGCATTCTGATTGACCTCCAGATAATATCCGATGACCACACATAATAATTTCGCATAAGTACCAGAAATATATAGGCTTTCACAACATTTATTTTTATTTTTTAGCTTTTGTAGCAGTATAAAACACTAGAAAAGATCTTGCAGGATCGCATAGTGTGGTTTTTTTTGTTGCAGAGGTTTTTTGCTTTGAAAGTTGAGTGTTGCATTAATTAGAAATCTGGCTAGTTTGTGGGGCGCAATACAAATGAAATAAAAGGAACTCATTGCACACCTAAGGGGAGCACGACCCCACCAATTAGGGGTGTCAATTTCGGGTCACATGTCGGATTCTGGTCGAATCCGGAACTGACCCGGGTTCAAACGGGTCGACCCTAATCCGACCCGGGTATATAAACGGGTTGGAAACTCGGACTGGACCCAACCCGTCGGGTCAACCCGAACCCGACCCATTTTGAAATCGGATCGGGTCCAACCCGGATTTTCCGGATCGGGTTTTCATGTCGTGTCAAATATTGACACCCCTACCGCCAATGATGTTGTCTAGATGTTTGCCTGTCTCCCCACTGAGAATTGGAGAGTTGATATTGAAATGGTGCTTGGGAGAATGGCTAGGAAGGGCAGCATGTTGCTGTTTGGATAGTGTTTATACACTATGGAGAGGTATTTGTGAAGTTGGTGGTTGAGGCTTTTGCTCATAGCTGATACCTTTAGCATTAAGAGCTGTTTGGGCGCAAATGGGGTTGAATTTCCCATCACCAGGATGAATATTGAGAGCAGATTGATGTGGTGATGGCATAGAGGCGGGTTAGGGTTGCTTTATGGTTGAGCACAAGTCAACCTTTCGACGAATGAACCCACAATTGAAGAAAATATGAGAGAGCCCTCATACTCCACTTTTTGAAAAAAAATTACCTCGAATGCCGATGATCCAAACTCTTTGTTGCAGTCTCTGTGCGAGGTCAACTCAAACACAAACCCTTACATATGCACATCTAGCACACAAAGTAGTCGACGCATCCATCGACCTTGGCAGCAATACGAGTGATATTTAAATGATCCCCACACATGAGTGGCAAGTGTAGAAACCAGATTCAAATTGGTGAATGTAATTCTTGCATTGAATTTGGTGAAAAAGATGGCGACCATTTGTCGAAGCCTATAATGTGTCTAGAAATGATCCAAGGGCCTCCCAAGAGGATAGCATCCCTCACTTCAACCTTCTCAAATAGATAAATAAAATAATTCGACACAATGGAAATAGATTCAAATTTACCCAAATGGGACCATCTCTTCTTGAGCTCGTTATGTAGAAGAAATTGTGGGAGCCGTTTGCCTATAAGCTTACCAACTAAGGCTTTCTCCAACCTCTGGATGTTTTCTTGCACAAAATCAAGTTGCCGGGCACTCTGAAATTCCATCATTTGCAAGCACATCAGCCTTGCTAATTCCAAGCAACATGTTCTCTATTAGCTTATGTTGTGAAAACATTAGAGGAAAATTCTACTTCTTGTTTCTTCCACCTTGAGAGAGAGAGAGAGAGAAAGGGAAGGGAGAGATGGAGAATATAATTTACAGTAAAAACAGAACTGAATATTATTGTTTTTTCCCATTCTTTACGGAAAACTCTAACCTCTACTTATAACACTATCAAATAGTTAAAAATTTAATAGTAGGGTAAGATAAACCAAAGAAACATAATAGCTAAAACTGGACCAAATACAAATAATCTCCGCCTTGATCCAATTTAATAATGTTTTAACTAGGGGTGACAATATTTGACTCGACACAAAACTTGATCTAGACTTGACCCAGAAAATTTTGGATTCGGGTCAACCCATTTGTCATATGGTAGGGTTCGAGTTTGAGATTTTGACCCATTTTAAAAATCGGGTTGGATTCGGGTTTACCCGACGGGTTTACCCGAAGACCCAAAGATGACATGAAATGACCCTTGTTCTCATATTGCATTCCCGAAGGTTTTAAAACTGAAGCACCCCCGTTGTAATTGCAATGCGCTGCAACGACATTCACAGTAGTTTAAAGACCAACGGGGAATATTTGAGGAAGTAGCGGATGTAGCAGTAGTTATAACTCTCACAATATTTCAGAATTGTGGTGGATAAATACATCACAAATAAATTGATTTCTAGGATTGTGGTGGTTATAACCACTACAATTTTGAAATATTGTGACCGTTATAACCATCACAAACGTTTATAATTTTTTTTTAAATACAGAACCTTAATGTCCACTGTCTACTGTAATCTTATATACACATGAGCAACCTATCAAAACGGTAATGTTATAGGAAATTTTTATGAGCTTCATAAGAAGAAATCTTGAATGATGAAAATAACTCACAAAAAGGGAAAAAGGGATGCAACTTGCTTGAAAATTAATTATCATTCGTTGAAACAATGAACAAACTAAAATACAGTACTTGCTAGAAATTTACATAAAAAAGAATCAATACTATGGGCCTCACTTATGCATACCCTAAACCCTAAATTCAGATGAAAAATAATCCAGGCTAAATGCTGCTCCATCGATAGTGCCTTCATTCAAGAGAAGCTCAAGAATATGATGTAGCAGAAAAAACTGGTTGGAGAAAAGTTGACTTGCTCATCACAAAATTATTCCTGCTTTAGCTGTTGGTGACCATTCATATCTTTGGTAGTTGTGGCAGGTTCAAATTGAGTTGCATCACTATCGCCCTTGATCAGATACAAGGTCATGCAACTCAAGAATGAGTTACACAACATAGCCATGAAAAACATGACTATGCAAACCTATCTTACCGAGATAAAGAAGATCATGGACAACATTGCCTCTGCTGGCTCCACAATTGACACTGAGGATATCATCCTCCATATTCTGAATGGGCTTCCACCTGCATATCAATCGTTTAAAACGGCTATCCGGACACTACAGACCCCTCTCAAGCTTGATAACCTGTATGCAATGTTAATCAGCGAGGAAATTCACATTCAAACGGACACACTGCGTCTAGCAATTTAGCAAGAACCCACAACTGCGTTATATGCAAACCGAGGTCGCGGTTGTAGGGGCAGGGGTCGTAATCAATCTTTCTCTGGTACAACACCAAAACAAGGATCGAAATCCTCAACTCAATGCCAAATATGCCTCAAAAGAGGTCACACTGCGGATGCGTGCTGGCATCGTCATGATCCAAACTACACTACACCAAGAAACAACAATGACACAAACAACGCGCTGCTTGCCTCAACAGAGGCCACATCCACAGACTGATATTTGGATTCAGGCGTGTCAGCGCACATGACGAATCGGAACGATCAACTCAGTCAAGGTTCAAGCTACCATGGCTCTGATCAGGTGATGGTTGGGGACGGACGATCCATCCCGATCGCTCACTCGGGTACGGGTCTGCTCCCAACACCAGATCGTAAGTTAATTTTATCCAAATTACTTCATATACCTTCCATATCTCATAACCTTCTATCCATATCCAATCTTGTTTCTGATAATCAAATTTCTATTACTTTTACTCCTGATGGTTTCACTTTTAAGGATTTGCAGAACAACAAAGTTCTTCTCACCGGTCCATGTAAACAGGGTCTCTACCCCATTGCAATAAAGAAAGCAGCTACTTCTCCACAAGCTCTGTCGGCTGTAGCAGCTTCAACGATAAACTGGCATCAATGACTCGGTCATCCTCACCATAGAACTATACAGCACATTTCAAGAACGCATCATAGTCTTCATATTTCTCAAAAATATTACAATTGTGTTTCTTGCAAAATGTGTAAAAGCCATAAACTGCCATTTGCTCTTTCTGCAAATAGAACTAATAAACCACTTCAACTATTGCACTCTGTGTGGGGACCGTCTTCGGTCACCACCTACCACGGATTTAGATATTACCTTCTCATTATTGATGATTACTCTCGCTATTGTTGGCTGTTTCCGTTAGTTTTTAAATCTGATGTCGTGCGACACTTTATTCAGTTTATTGCTTTTATTGAAAAACAAACGAATCACAAAGTTAAAGCAATTCGCACTGACGGAGGAGGTGAGTATATAAATCACCAATTTCAATCCTACCTTAGATCTAATGGCATTCATCATCAGGTATCTTGTCCATATACACCGGAACAGAATGGAGTGGCAGAGCGCAAGCATCGCCACATTCTCGATACAACCAAGACTTTGCTTCATACGGCTTCTATACCTCTTACCTACTGGTATGAAGCAGTCGATACAGCGGTGTACCTAATCAACAGATTTCCCTCTCACACCAACCAGAACTACTCCCTGCTACAACTAATGTTCAACACTTCTCCGGACTACGCTCACATGAGAACATTCGGCTGCGCTTGTTTCCCTCTCCTCCCGCCGCATTCTTTTAACAAACTTCAACCCAAATCTGCTACCTGCGTGTTTTTGGGCTACTCAGACAAGCACAAAGGATATAAGTGTTTTAACCAAGAAACCAATACCATAACTATCTCTAGACACGTTCAATTCATTGAGAACTTGTTTCCTTTTCAACAACAGTCTCCACCTCTCACCACACCAATGCAAGCTCTGCCCACTCAACTTCTTCTACCGGTCTCCAAAGTGCAGGAAGGATATCGTCCTGCATTGATCAACTCCAGCAACATACCAACTACGCTGCCTCCCCTACTCGAATCTACAACTACATCCCACTCACCGACCAGAATCTCCTCTGCTCTAAATCAAGATCCTTCTTATGTTCAGCCTACCACACAACATCACATGACAACTCGATCCAAAACAGGTTCCCTTAAACCAATCTCTCGTTTAAATTTGCTTCATCAGGTTGCTCAACTGGAAACACAAAATGTCCCCACAAGCTACTCCGAAGCTATCAAGCATCCTGAATGGCATCAAGCTATGGCAGAGGAGTTTGCGGCGCTTCAACAGCAAGGCACTTGGGACCTAGTCGCACCACCGTCCAATGCATCCATTCTCGGGTGCAAATGGACATTTCACAAGAAATTTAATTCAGACGGGACAGTATCAAGATTCAAGGCTCGTCTCGTCGCACAAGGCAACCGGCAAGAACATGGACTGGATTATGAAGAAACCTTCAGCCCCGTTGCAAAGCTGCCCACCATCCGGGTTCTCTTCACCGTTGCATTATACAATGGATGGCAAGTGCAGCAGCTTGACGTCACGAATGCATTTCTTCATGGCAGCCTGGACGAAACGGTATTCATGCGTCAACCCAAAGGCTTCGAAGACAACATGTCACCGGACCACGTCTGCTGTCTCAAGAAAGCCATATACGGGCTCAAACAGGCTCCTAGACAGTGGTACACCACATTCACTACTCATCTCATCAATATCGGTTTTCAGCATAGCAAGGCAGATCCCTCGCTGCTCGTCTACCGTCGGCAACACACTCAGCTGTTTCTACTTGTGTATGTGGACGATATTCTAATCACGGGCAACGACAACGAAGCCATAGCCAATCTTCTACACAACTTACACTCCAAATTCACTATGAAACAACTCGGCTTAGCTCGTCATTTTCTCGGGATCACTATTCAATCCACGCAAGATAAGTATTTTTTGTCACAGCAATCTTATGCTCAATCTCTACTTGAGCAAACTAATCTACAACAATGCAATTCTCTGTCTAATCCATCTTCTACTAAACAGCCCATTCAATTCAAACAAGACAATACCATTTCAGATGCTGTCACCTATAGGAAAATCACGGGAGCACTTCAGTATTTAACCATTAAGCGTCCAGACATAGCTCATGCCACCAACACTCTGTCTCAGCATACGCACGATCCTCAACCCATTCATTTTCATCTCTTAAAATGTCTCCTTCGGTATATCCGTGGCACAATCAACTTCGGACTACCTATTACAAAATCCTCCATGATCCTTCGCACTTTCTCAGACGCCGACTGGGCAGGGGATCCGATAACCAGGAAATCAACATCTGGTTTTTGCACTTTTCTAGGAGACACACTGGTTTCCTGGACCGTGAAGAAGCAGCACACCGTATCTCGATCGTCCACAGAATACGAATACAGGGCATTGGCCGCAGCTACCGCGGACACAATCTGGTTGAAACGTCTTCTTGCTGATTTCAACATTCTGCACAATACCCCGATTGCAGTGTATTGTGACAATACATCGGCAATAGCTTTGGCGAACAATCCGGTCTTCCACGCACGCACGAAGCATATTGAGATTGATCAAAGATTCATCCGAGATCATATTTCAAACAAAACCATCAGTTTTCTTCCAATAAGCACTGTGGATCAGATCGCAGACATATTTACCAAACCTCTTCCTACTCTTCGGTTCAAATATTTGCGATCCCAGCTGACGATCATAGAGGAATCGCAAGTTTGAGGGGGAATATTAGCACCTAATCAATTAGCTACCTGTAATAACCTGTTAATAAGCTTCTTGTAAACATATCATTTGCTGACATGTGTAAAGTTACTCTGTCTCATCTATTTATAGGTATGTGTACTCTGATGTAAAGCAACCAATGAAATAAATCATTTTCCATTTCTGTCTTCTTGTGAGCTTGTCTTCTCCAAGTCCGGCGAACTCTTCTCTCGCTGGCACACTCGTTTCCACAAGGCCTACCTACGCATTCCAGACAAGGCTGGATGGCCCAAGCCTGATTGTCTCATCTCTGACAACCACCATCATTGGACTGTTGATGTCGCGCGGCCCCTCAACATTCCCCGTCTCATCTTCCATGGCCCATCTTGCTTCTTCCTCTTGTGCGATCACCTCATAAATCGACATAGAGCTGGGCTTGAGGTTGCGGTGGTGGCAGCGTCAGATGGGTTCACTGTGCTTCAGGGCCTTCCACATCCCATTCGAATCAGCAAGCAAGATGTGTTCACGCTCTCGCCCTCGGACCCTGACAAGTCCAAATACAAGGAAACCATTCGAGTGGCAGAAGAATCTGCCGATGGTGTGCTTGTCAACAGCTTCATGGAGCTTGAGCCCTGGTACTTTGAGAGGTACCGTGAGGAAAAGAGCAAGCCAGTGTGGCCTGTAGGGCCACTCTCACTCTATAAAGAAGAGCTTGATGTGAAGGCGGTACGTGGGAGGGCTTCATCTATTGACAACAAGATCCTCTTCCAATGGCTAGATAGGCAAGAGGTTGGTTCAGTGGTGCTAGTGAGCTTTGGAAGCATCATACGCAACACAATGGCCCAACTCATTGAGTTGGGTCACGGGCTGGAAGCATCAAGGCGACCATTCATTTGGGTGGTGAAGGAACTGATGGAGGAGAAGGTCACTGGGGTGGAGGAGTGGATAACAGAGTTTGAGAAGATGGTGGATGGGAGGGGAATGATAATAAGGAGGTGGGCGCCGCAGGCGGTGATATTGGGGCATGTAGCGGTGGGTGGATTTGTGACACATTGCGGGTGGAACTCGATATTGGAGGCACTAGCAACAGGAGTGGTTATGGCAACATGGCCGCATTTCTATGACCAATTCTTGAATGAGCGATTGGTGGTGGAGGTGCTCAAGAGTGGGGTGGCTGTTGGAATCGAACAAACAGATTATTTAGGTGTAGAGAATCGTAATGAAGCAGAGGTGAAAATGAGGAGGGAGGAGGTTGAGAGGGTTGTGGAGAATTTGATGGGGGGCGGAGAGGCGGGGGAAGAAAGAAGGCAGAGAGCAAGGGAGCTTGGCAAGCAAGCAAGGGCAGCCATGGAGGAAGGGGGGTCTTCATGGAAGGGATTGCAAGATGTAATCAACTATGTATCAGAACATCACAGAAAGTACCAAGAGGCAAACATTTCATGCTAATAAATTTGTATAAGAAACTTCTTTTCATGACTATTTGATGATAAATGAATCTCCATGTAAAAGTAACTGTTGATAAAAATTTTTATTGGAGTTTTCATAAGGAATATGATTAATAAATAATGCGCAGTTGTTATATAGGTTTTGTTAAGGATTATGTCGTCATTTAATGATTGAGAATATTTTATGATCTAATACAGCTACACTAACATGGCTCTGTAGTTCTTCATGCGATTTTTTTATGTAGAAAACTTTAAATATGTATGTCATAATATTTTTAAAGCCTTAGATTCAACTGTGAATTAGTGCTAGTTGCTCATAAAATATGAACAGTTTCTTCAAAAGTTTTAGTTATTTATAGAATATTCCATTTCCATCACTTAAACATTTACTTATAAAATCTATAATCTCTATTCCTTTTCTTTGTATCTTCAATCCAACATTTATTTAAGAGTATATGAAAAGGAAGGACAGCAATTGCAGAGAAATTTTTTATTTGTAGGGCTTAGAATTTGATATAGGAGTCAAGCTAATTAGAAAAAATATTGTAGATAAGATAGGTTACTAGTGAAGAAACAGAGAAGCAGTACGCAGGAAGATAGGGAAACAGTGAACAGAAAGAAATAAAGAAGAAGATGTATTATTTTTCATATTCCAAGAGTACAATATAGGTATCCATATATAGGAAAAGGACAAGACTTAAGACAAGCTAGAACCAATGAGGTGATGCCAATTGTATTAACAAATAAATGTTATTTTGAATTGTCCTCTAATATCCCCTGCAAATTGATTGGTCTTGAACGACCGTAAGTTTGAGTCGTAGTTGATGAAATCTTCTTGTGGACAGTGGCTTGGTGAATATATCGGCCACCTGATCAATAGTGCTTATGGGTAAAAGACGAATGTTGTTATGTTGAATATGATCTCTTATGAACTTTTGATCGATCTCAATGTGCTTTGTGCAGTCATGAAACACCGGATTGTTGGCTAAAGCGATGGCGGACATGCTGTCGCAATGCATATCTGTGGGTTGATCTGGAGAGATGTCGAACTCAGCTAGTAGTCTTCACAGCCAAATTATATCGGAGGTAAGGGCCGCTAATGATCTTTATTCAGATTCTTTGGAGGATCTTGCAACGGTGTGTTGCTTTTTAACCGTCCAAGTTATGATTGTTTTGCCAAGAAAAATACAATATCCAGAAGTAGATTTCCGGGTGATGGGATCTCCAGCCCAGTCGGCATCTGAAAAGGAGGTGAGAACGAGATTAGATTTTATAATAGGAATACCAAAGTCCAACGTACCTTTTATATGTCACAGCGTACCTTTTATAGAGTTTTTTTTTTGCTTTGATCATCATCCAGTGGCAAAAAAATTATTCCCAAAAATTGCAGGCCAAGGCACTAAAGAACTTACTTCAGGATGTAAAAAAAAAATAATAATAAATAATAATATAAAAAAATTTACTGCAGCATGTGTTGGATACCCAAAAAATTTATCTTTCGAAATTTCAATAGATCTAAAAAATTGGAGAGGGTATAGTAAACTGTTTGTTGCAGTAGAAACTGCATGAGGCTCGGTTTCAGAAGGGCCTAAGGATTAATTATTTTGGCCGCCGAATATTATTTGGAGATCATTTAGAATGCATCATATCATTTTTTTGTTGCATATCGTACTTACCTGATTGCACCTGATTCACCTCCGATATAGAGCTGAGTCCAATCTCCACACAGAACCTCACATAATAATTTCTCTTGATAAGGGAGGACTTTAACAGGCACGTTGAAGATGTAAGATGTTTTCTCAATTATTGATGAGGAGCACACAGAAAAGGCTCAGACAACAGAGCTTACGCATGGGAAGGCGTCACTCTTTGTTATTGAGGGCGTGGTGGCCAAGCAAGAAAGCTATCACATTTTTTCTTGGTGGCCAAGCAATGAAGCAATATCCGACCTTCTCACCGTTAGTATTATTTCATTTAAATATTTTGAAAAACAAAACGGTCATTTCCTAACGAATATGGTGTTTAGCTGCACTCTTTAAATTTCCTACGAGTAGAGCAAAAGCATTTCATCATCCAGTCCAGCCACGATGAGCTCTGAAGATGTTAAGTGCAGCTCAAAAACAAAGCCCCTCCACTTTCTTCTTATCCCTTTGATGCAACAAGGTCATATGATCCCCATGGTCGATCTAGCTAGACTACTTGCAGCCCATGACGCCCTCGTTACTTTTGCCACTACGCCGGTCAACTTAAATCGCATCCGTCCCATCATCGATCAAGCCACCGCCTCCAGCCTACCTATTCGCTTCGTTGAACTCCGCTTCCCAGTTGTTGATGTTGGCCTCCCTGAAGGTTGCGAAAGTGTTGACCTCCTCCCCTCCGTGGATCTTATACTCCCTTTTCTGAATGCTCTATCCCTCCTCCGCGACCCGCTTGAGGCCTACCTACGCATTCCAGACAAGGCTGGATGGCCCAAGCCTGCTTGTCTCATCTCTGACAACCTCCAACATTGGACTGTTGATGTCGCGCAGTCCCTCAACATTCCCCGTCTCATCTTCCATGGCCCATCTTGTTTCTTCATCTTGTGCGATCTCCTCATCAATCGACACAGAGCTGAGCTTGAGGCTGCAGTGGCGGCAGCGTCAGATGGGTTCACCATGCTTCAGGGCCTCCCACATCCCATTCGAATAAGTAAGCACGAGGTGATCACGCTCTCGCCCTCAGACCCTGACAAGTCCAAATACATGGAAACAATTCGATCGGCAGAAGAATTTGCCGACGGTGTGCTTGTCAACAGCTTCATGGAGCTTGAGCCTTGGTACTTTGAGAGGTACCGTAAGGAAAAGAGCAAGTCAGTGTGGCCTGTAGGGCCGCTCTCACTCTATAAAGAAGAGCTTGATGTCAAGGCGGCACGTGGGAGGGCTTCATCTATTGATAACAATATCCTCTTCCAATGGCTAGATAGGCAAGAGATTGGTTCAGTGGTGCTTGTGAGCTTTGGAAGCATCATATGCAACACAATGGCACAACTCATTGAGCTGGGTCACGGGCTGGAAGCATCCGGGCGACCATTCATTTGGGTGGTGAAGGAAGTGGTGGACAAGAAAGTCCCTGGGGCGGAGGAGTGGATAACGGAGTTTGAGAAAAGGGTGGAGCGGAGGGGAATGATAATAAGGGGGTGGGCGCCGCAGGCTGTGATATTGGGGCATGTGGCGGTGGGTGGATTTGTGACACATTGCGGGTGGAACTCGATATTGGAGGCATTGACGACGGGGGTGGTTATGGCAACATGGCCGCATATATATGACCAGTTCTTGAATGAGCGATTGGTAGTGGAGGTGTTTAAGAGTGGGGTGGCTGTTGGAATCGAACCAACAGATTATTTAGATGTAGAGAATCGTACTGAAGTGGAGGTGAAAGTGAGGAGGGAGGAGGTTGAGAGGGTTGTGGAGAATTTGATGGGGGGCGGAGAGGCGGGGGAAGAGAGAAGGCAGAGAGCAAGGGAGCTTGGCAAGCAAGCAAGGGCAGCCATGGAGGAAGGGGGGTCTTCATGGAAGGGATTGCAAGATGTAATCAACTATGTATCAGAACATCAGAGAAAGTACCAAGAGGCAAACATTTCATGCTAATAAATTTTTAAAAGAAACTTCTTTTCATGGCTATTTGATGATAAATGAATCTCCATGTAAAAATGACTGTTGATAAAAATTTTTATTGAAGTTTTGATAAGGAATATGATTAATAAATAATGCGCAGTTGTTATATAGGTTTTGTTAAGGATTTTGTCGTCATTTAATGATTGAGAATATTTTATGATCTAATACAGCTACACTAACATGGCTCTGTAGTTCTTCATGCGATTTTTTTATGCAGAAAACTTCAAATATGCATGTCATAATATTTTCAAAGCCTTAGATTCAACTGTGAATTGGTGCTAGTTGCTCATAAAATATGAACAGTTTCTTCAAAAGTTTTAGTTATTCATAGAATATTCCATTTCCATCACTTAAACATTTACTTATGAAATTTATAATCTCTATTCCTTTTCTTTGTATCTTCAATCCAACATTTATTTAAGAGTATATGAAAAGGAAGGAGAGCAATTATAGAGAAATTTTTTATTTGTAGGGCTTAGAATTTGATATAGGAGTCAAGCTAGTTAGAAAAAAATATTCTAGATAAGATAGGTTACTACTACTTTGTTTTTTATTTCAGTCTTTTTGTTGCTGTGATATTTAGGTTAAATTAGATAAATTCACATACACATCACATACGAAAGCATGAATCCAACATCGAAGCTCCCAACTAATAGACAATGATGATCTGTAGATTCCAAAACTTTAGCCTCTATTGTATTTCATCTTACTTTATTCACCTGAGTTTTATTAAAATTAAGATATGTTAATGTTTTAATAAATTGTCACATAAATTTGAGTTTTTTCCTAATATGATAGTTCTACATATTTCTATGTGAAAAAGGCCAACTTTTACTTCAAGCATATTCCTAATTTGTTGGATTAAGGTTTTATTTGTAACATCTTTTTTACTAATTAACTTTTTAGATTGCAACCACAGTTTTTATTTGACCATTATTTTTTAATTATTCTCAAGAAATTTTGTGCAAGAAGATTGCTCTTTGCAACACTTTCAAATAAATTGCTTTTTTTATATGAGCTTAAAAAAAACCTCTTTCTCCACAGTAGTTTTGCAACAATCCTCACAAAAAAACTATTTTCCATCCCAAATAACTCCTTTGTCAACTATTTTATTCTTCAAATACTGTTAATTTCAATTGCATATATTAATTTATATATTTTATTTGATAATGATGTATATGTGAATTATAAAAATATAGATTATACAATATGTAAGATGGGCAGTTTATGAGCATAAAGAAAAGACAACAAGTTTTTTAGGTTTATTATAATTTCTATATGCGAGGGTGAGCACTGAACCTTCTCACTATCATATGAGTTGCTAGTGTCATTAGCCATAGGGGTGTCAAATCTGGGTCAAGGGTCGGGTTTGAATCGAATCAGGAACTGATCCGGGTTCAAACGGGTCGACCCTAACCCGACCCGAGTAGACAAACGGGTTGGAAATTCGAACCCGGACCTGACCCTGCGGGTTGTCGGGTTGACCCGACCCGACACGGTACCCGAAACGCTTGGACGCAGTCGAGCTAGAGCGGGCGCACGCTGGAGCGAGCAAGCGCGTGCGTGGGCGAGGGAGGTGCGCATTGCAAGCACGGGTGCTTGTGTGAGCGCTCGGGTGCTGGCAGGCACGGGTGCGAGCGAGCGCGGGTGCGCGGCCACGCGCAAGCAACCTCGGGCACGGGGCGCCGGCGCTAGCAGGTGCAGCTGGGGCAGCAGGGGGCCGCGGGCAACAGGGGGCCGAGGGCAGTTCAAATTAAACAGGTTCACGGGTTGACCCGGCAACCCGCCGGGTCAACCCGAACCCGGCCCGTTTTTTAAACGGGTCAATTTCTGGAACTCGAACCCGACCCGTTTTGAAATCGGGTCGGGTTCAACCCAAATTTTC